>NC_080419.1:26985500-27284272 GCF_029873635.1 Malania oleifera | reverse complement strand
GAGGATCTGGAAGAGGATGAAGAAGGGGAGTAGGAAGGACCGCTGGATAAGGGAAGCAAAGCAAATTTAGTTTCGTAGGACAGAATATGTATTTTTGAATTTTTCATCCTTTATTGGATTATTTGCAACTTTGTAAGTGACACTTTATTACGCGCTGCAAGCAGCATTTTTTTAATATAGTAATTTCTTTAACATTTCAGAGTTCATGTGTTCTTTGACTTCTTTCCCCCCTACATCTTCCAACTTCATGTTTCTCGGTTTTTTTTCTGTTTGACCTTGTATGGCCCTCCCAGTTAGGCTTTCAACTTGTGCACCCTTTTTTTTTAACTTCTCTCCTGTTTTTTTTCGCCCTTCCTCAGGACTAAGTCTCTGAATGGAAATTTCTGTATTTTAACGCGGATTGGTTGTATCACTTTGCTACCCTCTGCTGGTACGCCGCACTTTTTTAAACTCGCCTGATCCTGTCTTCTTCCAGTAGGTCTATTTCGACCTGAGCCCTCACGTTGCGTCGTTAAAGTATTTAATTCGCCAAGAGGGTATGCCCACCTCTGCTGGGATGATTACTTCTGCGCCGAAAACAAGCATGAACGGGGTTTCCCTTGTTGCTGCTCTTTTGGTGGTGTGGTACGCCCATATAAGAGAAGGGAGCTCCTTTGTCCATCTACCTTGCATAGATTCGAGTCGGGTCCTCAGTCCGTACAGAATCGTCCGATTCATGTTCTCTACTTGTCCATTGCTCTGGGGGTGCGCTACTGACGCGAAGAGAAGCTTAATAGATAGGTCCGAACAGAACTTTTGAAGCGCTCGTTGTCAAACTGCTTCCCGTGGTCTGTAATTATCGCTAAGGGAATGCCATAGCGACAAACTAATGAGGTCCATACGAAGCGTGTAATATTCCGCTCTGTTATGGTGGCTAGGGGTTCGGCCCTCTACCCACTTAGTGAAATAATCTATTGCTACCAACAAGAATTTTTTTCTGGCCAGTCGTTTGTGGAGAGGTCCAAGGATATCTATCCCCCACTGAGCAAAAGGGCAGGACTAGTTAGAGGAGAGAGTAGACTTGAGGGGGGCGCGTGGTACAATTGCGCACTTTTGACTTCTGTCACATTTTTTTACAAGCTCAACCGGGTCCTTCGTCATTGTGGGCTAGTAAAATCCCTGTCGCATAGCTTTGTGAGCTAGAGCCCTACTGGCAAGGTGGTTCTCACATACTCCTTCGTGGATTTCTCGTAGTATGTATTCCCCTTCGTCTTTGCTTAAACATCGGAGGTAGGGCAGTGTAAGGGATCGCCTGTAGAGCTCCCGGCCCATCAACGTATATCTTGCCGCTTTCCTCCTCACATTTTGAGCCTCCTTATTATCTCTTGGTAAGGATCCGTCCTGGAGGTACAGGAATAAGGACGCTCTCCAGTCGTCCTTGCTGAATTCGGACGCCAATGAGTTAATTCTGTCCTCCTCGTATGAGGGTTTTCCTATGCGTTCAAGATAGATAGTGTCTTTCCATTCCGAACCGGTTGCCGAGGCTAATTTCGCTAGTGCGTCCGCCATTTTATTTTCTGCTCTCGGTACGTGTTCTATGTCGAACTGGACGAATGCCTCTATGTATTCTCTTGCCTTGGAGAGATATTTCTTCATTCTTGGATCTCTAGCTTTGAATTCTCCTTTGAGTTGCTCTACCACCAGCTGGGAATCACTCAGTACTTTGATCTGTGCCACCCCTAATGCTTCCGCCAGTCGCAGGCCGGCTGACAGGGCTTCGTACTCCGCTTCATTGTTGGTTGCTGTGAACTCCAGTTTTAGGGCGAAGAGAGTTTCATTGCCCTCCAGGTTTGAAAGGATGAACCCGGCTCCCCCTCCAGCAGCATTAGAGGACCCATCAACGTGCAGTGTCCACTCCTCCGACTTGGTGGATGACTCGGGGAGCCTTTCTGCGGTAAAATCCGCGAGTACCTGAGCCTTGACCGCGGGCCTCGGTTGATACTGTATGTCGAATTCACTTAATTCTACCGACCACCTCGTCATTCTCCCCGAACTCTCCGGTCGCTGTAGAATTTGTCTCATAGGCAGATTTGTTAACACGACAACCCTATGGGCTTGAAAATAGGGTCTTAATTTGCGCGCTGCACAGATGATGGAGAAGGCGGCTTTTTCCACCGTACAATAGTTCTTCTCGGTGCCACTTAACACCTTACTTGTGTAATATATAGGTTGGTGCTTTCTACCTTCTTCCCGGACCAGGACCGAGCTGACGGCATTCTCTGTGGAAGCTATATATAGGTAGAGGTCTTCCCCATTCTTTGCTTTTGTCAAGAGAGGAGGGGATCCGAGGTATTGCTTAAGCTGCTCGAAGGCTACCTCCTGATCTTCCCCTCATTCGAATCCTCCCTTCTTCCGCAGTGCTCTAAAGAAAGGTAAGCCTTTATCCCCTGAGCAGGAGATAAATCTACTGAGGGAGGCTATCCTTCCGGTCAGAACTTGTATCTCCTTTTTAGTCCTTGGAGCTTCCATCTCCAGCAGCGCTCGTATTTTATCCGGATTTGCTTCTATACCTCTGTGAGTCACCATAAAGCCCAGGAATTTACCTGCAGAAATGCCGAACACGCACTTCGAGGGATTCAACCTCATGTGGTACCGATGGAGGAGCTCGAACGTTTCCCTCAGGTCCTTACAATGTTGCCCTACTTCCATGCTCTTCACCAACATATCGTCCACGTAAGCTTCCATTGTCTTTCCGAGCTGTTCTTTAAAAATCTTGTTCACTAGCCTCTGATATGTGGCCCTCGCATTTTTTAAGCCGAAGGGCGTCACCCGGTAACAATATAAACCCCTTTCGGTGACGAAAGAAGTTTTTTCCTCATCCGCGGGACTCATAGGGATTTGGTTGTACCCTGAGTAAGCGTCCATGAAGCTGAGGAGCTCGTGTCCCGAGGTCGAATCCACTAGCTGATCAATTCGAGGGAGAGGAAAGCTGTCCTTTGGGCACGCTTTATTCAAGTCCGTGAAGTCTATGCAGGTGCGCCATTTTCCATTGGGTTTTCTGACCAGGACCACATTGCTCAGCCACTCGGGGTAGTCCACTTCTCGGATGAAGTTGGCCTGCAACAGTTTCGTCACCTCTTCGTCAATTATTTTGATCCGTTCCATCGCGAAGCTCCTTTTTTTTTTTTCTGTTTTACAGGTCGGTGGTTGGGGTTGACCTGCAACCTGTGCTCTATCACAGCAGGGTCGATGCCGGGCATGTCTGCAGCCGACCATGCGAACAAATCAGAGAATTCGTCCAAGAGTTCAGTCAACTCCGCTTTCAAAGTATCGGGCAAGTGATTCCCAATTTGTACACTTCTCTCCTAGTGGCCTTGTAGTGGTACGTGTTTGATATCTTCGTGTAATATACTGATCTGGGGATACTCTCCTCTAACCTCCAGGTCTTCCACCGTTAGAGCTTCTTTGGCCTCCATCTTCCCTTTCAAGGCCATTACATAGCAACTCCGGGCAGCGGCCTGATCTCCTTTGGCATATCCTATTCCTTGTGGTGTAGGGAACTTAACTTTGAGGTGGTATGTTGATGTTACCGCTCGAACTGCGTTAAGGAATGGACGACCCAAGATGACATTGTACACCGAAGGTCGGTTAACCACCAGGAACTCTGTCAACGTTGTTACCTGCTGCGGGGTCGTCCCTATTGTCACTGGTAACGTGATGGTTCCTAAGGGGTGAACAGTGTCTCCCCCAAATCCTACCAAAGGGGTCGAGACGGGCTTCAATCGTTCCTTGCCGATCTTCATCCCTTCCAAGACCGACCAGAACATGATGTTGGCCGAGCTCCCATTGTCTACCAGTATATGCCTAACCATGTAATTGGCTACAAGTAGGGAGAGCACTAGTGCGTCATCGTGCGGCTGCTGCACTCCCTCTTCATCTCCGCTGTCAAAGGTTATGGCGTCACCTTTCTTGTTTCGTTTGCTACTGGTTTCCCCCTTTTCTATCGTCAGCACCTGTTTAGCATATCTTTTACGTGCACTTCCACTATCTCCTCCACTGGCGGATCCTCCAAAGATCACCGCAATTTCCCCGATAGCTTGCTCTTCCTTCTCTTTTGCACCGTGCCTCCTCTGCTCGGTTGATTCCCTTTGTGAATTTTCTTTCTTGACAAATCTGGACAGATGTCCCCTTCTTATTAGGACTTCGATTTCTTTCTTTAGCTGAATGCATTCTTCTGTGTCGTGGCCGTGATCCCTATGGAATGCGTAGAACTTGGACATGTTCCGCTTATGTAGAGGCGTTCGCATAGGTTCGGGCCATGAGACGTAGTCCTTCTTTTTGATCTGCATCAACAACTCTGAGCGCGGTACATTTAGAGGTGTGTAGGTGGAGAACTTGTTGTGCTGTCCTCTACTCTTTTGACCTGTTTGCAGTGCACTAGTTTCGTGCCTTTTTGTACGTCTATACGCGTCTCCAGATTCTCTGCCGTTGTTTCTCCTTTTTCGTTCTAGACGATTTCCTCTCGTGTCCATCATCTCCTCCAGGTTTATGTATTTCTCTGCTCGAATCATTAACTCCCCCATGTCCACTGGAGGTTTTTTCCCAAGGGAGTATAAGAAACTTCCGGGTTGGAGAGCCGTTGTCAGGGCGGCCAAAGCTACCCCCATATCCAAGTTGCGGATTTCTAGGGTCGCTGTGTTGAAACGGTGCATGAAGTTCTTTAAAATCTCCCGGTCCCCTTGCACCATACTCATTAGATGGCCTGTTGTTTTGGCAACTCTCCGGCTACTGAGGAAGTGGCCAATGAATATTTGCTTCATCCCTTGGAAGGAACCAACAGATCCTGGTCGAAGAGTTCGATACCAGTCTCTGGCGGTACCCTTAAGGGTGGTAGCAAACGCTCGGCACATAATGGCGTCCGGAGCCCCTTGCAGCTGCATTAACATTTTGAAATTTTCCAGGTGATCAATGGGGTCAGACAAACCTTCGTATCTCTCAAAGGTGGGCATCTTGAATCTGCTGGGCAATGGAGCTTCCATGATCTCTTTGCTGAACGGAGTTTCCGCGCACTTTAGGGATGTTTCCCCATGGTAGGGCCTGGTTCTGCCCTCTTTCATCATCTTCTCTATGTAATCTATCTTCTTTATTCTTTCCTCGAGCTTGGTGGATCTTTGTTGGTTGACGTCCACGCTATTTGCATCTTCTACCTTCTTGCTGGGATGAGTTTTCTCTTCTTTCTCCCTTAGTTCGTTAGCTTGTTTGTCTGCGCTGGGTTTCTTTTGCGGTTGGGGAAGGACGTGCCCCTCCTGACTCTTCTGTTGTAAGAGTTGGTTGAGCATGTCCTTCATTTCCTTCTGGAAGGCAAGGAACTCCTCCCTACTGACACCAGATGAATCGGAGGTCCATTGGATGGATTGGGATGGTTCTTTGTTATCAGGGAAGGAGGTGGAATTGCGTGAGGTTGGCATTGCTTGAATGTTTGAAAGTCAAGAGCAAGATAATATCGCCTCCTAAAAGTAGCTTCCCACAGACGGCGTCAACTGTTGCGGGGTAAAAAAAAAATGGTTGGAATGCTCCTTGACTCTTGTTGACTTGAAATAGGAAGCAAAGAGAGGCTTGGAGGACCCGGGGTGTACTCCGGGGGATCTCTCCGATGCCTAAGTAAGAGGAAAGCTTTCAAAGAGGCTTAATGCAACAGTAGAGTAGTGTCTTATCCCTTACCTTTGCTTGTATCCCTAGTCCCTACTTATAGGGGCTTGAGTTGACCGCTGGTTGGCTCGGATTTATTGCGTGGGGGCGCGAATCGCTCTTCGGCCATAAGTGCGTGCGCCTATTACTCGGTTAATAAGGGCGTCGGCGTGAATCTCTCCTTCTCTTTATTAGGTCGGAGCTAATCACTCGTTAGAAAGTCAGACTTGGAGAAAGTATGAGACGAGCGTTGACCTGCCCTTATTAGCGTGATTAATTATGGGCATATCAGATACTAGTGTTTTGTCAGCATCAAAATAAAGATCAAACTCAAAAAGTCAATAGATTTACATCTCAATAATCATAAAATTAGCAATTTCCATAGAAGGATAAGTCTCTCAAGTTTTCAAACTTTATTTCTAATCCATTTTTGGAGAAATTATTAAGTGGGGTTATCTAATTATGTCACATTTTAAATAACAATTATATCTTCGCATTTTAAATGATTTTAACCTAACTTTTGGGAGTGTAAAATTCGAATGTTAAATTTGATTTTGTGTAAATTTAAATAAAACGTAATATAAAATTATAATAAGTTTTTTCTAAACCCAATTAAATGTGCCCAAATTTAAGTCTCGAAATATTTTATCTTTAACATATTCACGAAGGTTCAACTTAAATCAATACTTTTTAATTTAAAATATTGAAAATTTAAATATATGATTCGTTGTGTAAAAAAATTAAGCCCTCCCATGGGATCAAAATGGTCATTTCTCTCATGTTTAATAAAATCACTTTAACTGGTTAAGTAATTTCATTAGACACAAAATTTAAGGTTTTATTTGGAACTTAAAAAATGTTGGAGAAAAGAAATGAAAATATTAAGGAATTTACATTTACATATTTGGTTATGAAGGGAAGTAAAAGAAAAAAATTAAAAATATACTAAATTTATAAATAAAATTATAATTATACATGTATTTAATATTTACCTTATGTTTGGAGAAGTTTTAAATTTGAAGTTATATTTAATTTGAATAAGATGTGGTATAAAATTATATTGAAAATTTTCCATATCCGTCTTAATCCAAATTGAATGTCTGAAATTCATATTTCCAAACATCATCTTAATTTTTTTAATCTTTAGTTATGTTAAAATATTTTTTTTATTTTTAACAACATTTAGTTGAGAAGAAAAATATGGGAAAAATGAATTTTCTCTTTAATTTTTTTTTCTTTCCTTTTTCCTAAATAAAATTCGTAATCCATATTGAACGGCCGAGGTCCTAATTTTTTTTTTGGGTCGAAATAGATGCTCTCATTTTTTTCAACCATACAAGGAATTACGTGGCTAGATTTGATTGGCAGGCGATATGAACGAGTAAGCGCTTTGTCCAAGTCAAGCCAAGCCGTTGGAGAAAGACACAGACAAAAGTTGCCTCTCCACTCACCCGTTCAAACTTCAAATTCGAAATACAGACAGAGACGACGCCCAAACACAAAAACGAAAAGCCCTTTTGACGAATGACGATTCAGTGCAGGGTTTAACCTAAATTTTCAAATAAATAATGAATAGAATATTAGGTAATAAAAAAGAAGAAGAAGCAGCAGAAATGGAAGAAGAACGACTCAAAGACGCCATCCCAGCTTCCCATAAGCTGTATATTTATAAATAATTTCATCTTCTACGCGTTTTCTCTCTCTCTCCCCCCCTCTCTCTTAAAAGCACTTATCTACTTCCTCTTACTCTTTCTCATCTTCGAACAGAGGAAGCCAGAGGGCTAAACCATGGCCTCGTCCTCTAATCCCCACTTCATCTTCGCCGTCATCGTCTCCTTGATCGCCATTACTGCTCCGATCGGCGTCTCTCAACCCGCAGCCCCGTCGCCGGCGGCCGATGCCTGCAACGGCATCTTCCTGTCCTACGCCTACACCTCCGGGTCTCAGCTCCCGCCAATCCGCAAGTCCGATCCGGCCCAGCAGGCTTACAGGTTCGAATCCACACTCACAGTGCTCAACAACGGCCTCGAGGATCTTAAATCGTGGATGGTTTTTGTGGGGTTTCAGCACGACGAGTTTCTAGTGTCTGCTTCTAATGCCGTGCTGGCCGACGGGAGTAGTCTCCCTACGGGTGTCGGAAACGGCACCGTTTTCGCCGGGTACCCCTCGACGGATCTCAAGACGGCGATCGAGACCGCCGGCGATGCGACCCAGATGGGGGTCCAGATCGATTTGGTGGGGACCCAATTCGGAGTGAAGGCACCAAATGTTCCTATGCCTTCCAACATATCGCTGGCTAATGATGGGTTCGTCTGCCCTAAACCCACTATGCAAGGTAATTGCTTGCTTCTTCTGATTCTGTTGGTTTATTGTGTTGATTCAATTTTCTTTGATATGGAATTTTGCTTGCTGTGGTATCCATTTTGTGTTGCGCTTCTCTCAGCCTCTTTGCATTTGATCATTGTTGTTCTGCCGATTTCTCATCATTCAATTACAGGAGGCCATGGCCAAAAGTCATGAACAGATAATGTCTGCATACATTGGATTTATGGGCGAAATGGTTCACAAAATACCCATTAGGCTTTTGTGACATGAGCAACATATGGTGGCAGAAAATTCACTTGGGAGGAAAAAATTTCTCAATGTCTTGCTGTCCACTGCTTTCGTTGGCATTCTAATTTTTGTGACAGTTTCATCCTATATGCCAAATTCTCGAATTTTATATTTATTATTATCTTTTAAAAATATTTTGTAGGCAATTTGTTGTATCAATCCCAAACTTCCTAGGAATGCCTCTATTGTCTGGTCTATCTCTCTTAAGCGGCTTTTGGTTCGATAAAACTTGGATGCCCTCTGCCATGTGGGATTCCTGTGGTTGGTTTAGACAAACTACTATTTGATTTCTAGAAATGTGAGATTTTTTGGGTTCGGTTTTTTCTTGAAACTGTGAGAAAATAAATCTGTTTCCCAATGGTAGTGTCTGTGCTGCACCTCGGCTCTCTAAAATTTTATTTTTAATTTGATGAAATAGTTGTAGTAAAAATCTATAGGAGTTGAAGGGCATTTTAATTTGATTAGGATAGCATCTATGGATAGTTATAGGGGAGTTTTGCGTATTTGAAAAGCCAGACTAAGTTTGGTGTATAGCGTATACCCTTTCTCACATTAGAGATAGCCTTAAGTTCAACAATTGATCAGAGAAGATACTTCATAAAAAATCCTTTTGCTTAATAATTTATCAAAACATCCAATTGCTGAAACAAAATACTAGAATCTTAATCAACTCATCAAGAACACCATATCCAAAACTACAATTAAAATACTTTAATATAAAAATAATCATATGATATGTATATTGTGATCCCAAAAAATCAAGTAAAATGCTTTCTTAAATAACAACATTTTTCAGCTTTCAGATAAAAAAACACATCAAAGTAAAACTGAAAAAAAAAAAAAAAAAACAGAACAGAGTAAAAATACCTTCACAATGCCTAGTGATACTACCCCAGCATCTAAAGATTCTTGAATATACTATTCTACTGATTCTTGAAAAAGTAGATTGGTTACAGTATGCTACATGCTGTATTGGGGTTCCTCCATGCTGAAAATTAGGATACTCACCTACTCAAACAAAAATAGGATGCTATTGCCAACACATGAAGAGCATTGTGGAAATATGCATTGTTCCTGGAAATCGTATCAGAGAGAATTCCCACGAATCTCCAATGGTGCTGTGAATTGAATGCCTTGTTAATAGGGTTTTTTTTTTTTGTCTTTCTTTAAAATTTTTTGGTCAAGATAGTGCAAGAGCTATTGTTATTATTAAGGGCATGGATAGAGTGTTCAAGATCTAGGGAAGATTCAGCGTAGGTCTATTATACAATTAAATAAACTTGAATGAGTTTTGTAACATGAAAAATAGTTTATATGATGTCTGTCTCAAATTTATCCACCTTAATGTTAGTGCTAGAGGAGTCCATGAGTAGGGCTTGATATAGATGGGTGGGCACCAACTTGGCTTAAAAGCTTAAGCGTATTGGGTCTTAGGTCTAACCATGTATATAAGCACCCATCATTCACTCTATTTTTCCTATGTGGTTCACAAGTGGAATTCTCAACATTTAAAATGCTAGCTAACTTATTTTCTTGGTCTTTTGAGAATTCAAGCATGATGCCTAAGGCCAATTATTAACCCTAAAAACTGGACTCCGTGTTGCTGCGAAATTGGTAGATATATAGGCTTGCTCTTGGGAACATTAACCTCAAGCATGATGTTTGTGATTCATCAATGACAAATATCCTTGAATTTATTTTATTTTATTTTATTTACAAGCATTTCTTTTCTCACTTTAGCTGCAATATATGATCTTTTGCTAGTTATTCCTAAATTCCTAACATTTTCTGCACTGATTCTGTTATGAAATTATTATCTTGCTGAATTATTTTTTATTTTCAAATTTTGATGACCTGATAGAATAATTAAAGGTTTGTTCTGAACTAGTGTTTCTGCAGTCTGAAGTAAAAGTGGCAATTGCTTTTAACTAATGCCGTGGAAATTGTTTTAGCAAGGATCAGTTAGATTTTTTAAGAAACTAGGTGAATTGAGGTTTTAATTAAAATTTTAATTAGAGAAATGCAATGAGATTTAGTTGAGGGATATTTGATATTGTTGTTAAAAATTCCAAAGCCTAAAGCTTAAGGAAGTTAAAAAGTAGAAACAGAGATTGAGTATTGGAAAATAGCAACCAGTTCTTGAAACTTAAAAACTTATATGATTGAATGCGTGTCTATTTTTCTCCTAGTGTCAAACAACAATTTTTTATCTTGCATCCTTTTTAAAATTTCTTAAGCTTTTTATATTCTATTTCAAGGATTTAAAATTGTCATGGAATGTTTACTTTTTGAACATTTGTGAAGATATTAAGATTTTTATGGTTTTTCATTGATTTTTAGTAAAGGCATTTGCTTGTGTATGCATCTTGAAATATAATTGGTTCATAGTTGCCAATTGGTTGAAGCTTTTATTCCTCCTCCTGTGCCCAAGTGACATAACTAAACCAACACATGGATTATGGACCCTGTTGCATAGAAAATGCCCTGTGTTGCCACATGGCAGATTAATGGCTCTATATTTTCTCCCTATCATGAGCTTTTTCTCTCTCATGCACTACTTTGTGTTCATATGCATAAACCAAATGGTAAAAGATGCAACACATCGTTATTTTTCTTGTTGAACTTTTGCATAGTTAATTGATGGTTATCTTACTCCTGTTGATGCTTGTAAGTCACATTGTTGAACGTGATCATTTTCAGGAAAGAGTCAGATGCAAGTCTGTTGCACAAAGGATCCAAAGTTTACATCAAATGACACCGTGACTGAAAAATTTCTGCCTCGCCAGAGTGGTGATCTTACAATACTGTATGATGTGACCAGAACATACGAGTCAAATTATTGGGCACAAGTTACAATTGAAAACCATAATCCTCTTGGTCGTCTTGATAATTGGAGATTAAGTTGGGACTGGATGAGGGATGAATTTATCTATATCATGAAAGGGGCTTATCCAGATATTGTTGATTCATCTGAATGCATTTTTGGCAGGCAAGGTGAGTACTACCAGCAACTTGACTTTTCCACTGTTTTGAATTGTGAAAGAAGGCCAACAATTGTTGACCTGCCTCTAACAAAAGCCAATGATACGACCCTTGGGAAGATCCCTTTTTGTTGCCGGAATGGTACAATCTTGCCACCATCAATGGACCCAAGCAAGTCAACTTCTGTTTTTCAAATAAATGTCTTCAAAATGCCACCCGATCTCAATCGGTCCCAGCTTTCCCCACCTCAGAACTGGAGGATCAATGGCACATTGAACCCAGATTATAAATGTGGCCCTCCGGTGCGGGTGAGCCCTAGCCTATTCCCAGATCCTAGTGGGTTACCATCAGATTCAACAGCTGTTGCAAGCTGGCAAGTAGTCTGCAACATCACAGAACCAAAGGGAGCAAGCCCCAAATGTTGTGTATCATTTTCTGCATATTACAATGATTCTGTGATCCCTTGCAAAACTTGTGCTTGTGGGTGTCCTAGTAAGAAAGGCCGAACTTGTAGTACCACTGCTCCAGCTATTCTTCTTCCATCAGAGGCCCTTCTAGTTCCATTTGAGAACCGAACTGCCATGACTCTAGCTTGGGCTGCAATTAAACACCGGACGGTGCCAAGTCCCTTGCCCTGTGGAGATAACTGTGGTGTCAGCATCAACTGGCATTTATATACTGACTACAATCGCGGATGGAGTGCAAGGGTCACAATTTTTAACTGGGATGAAAATAATTTTGCTGATTGGTTTGCTGCAGTTCAAATGGGCAAGGCAGCTCCCGGTTTTGAAGCAATGTACTCATTCAATGGAACTACCTTGGATGTGAATGGTGAAAATAATACCATATTCATGCAGGGTCTCCCAGACTTGAACTACCTTGTGGCAGAAACAGATGGAGCCAACCCAGAGAGTCCTAGAGTGCCTGGAAAACAACAGTCTGTGATCTCCTTCACAAAGAAAACAACCCCTGGAATCAATGTGGCTGGTGGGGATGGGTTCCCCACGAAAGTTTTCTTCAATGGAGAGGAGTGCTCGCTTCCCTCTGTATATCCAATGAGTGCTGCTGGTAGAAAGAGCTTTGCCATGGGCATTTCAGCTCTTGTAACTGTACTGGTTTTCATGTTAATCCAGCAGTAGGTATTGTGACAAGGCTTGACCTTTTGGTTTTGTAGATGCTGTTTGATTATTTCATTCTTTTGGTTACTATGCATGCATGCAGGGCCCTGGAATTTCTCTAATCACCCAGATGACTTGAAATTTGAAACCAGCGCCAGTACATGGGAGGAAGTTGTGTTTTGGTTTGGCTTGACATGCCAATATTGATATGCCTGTTCTGAGAGGATGGTCATATTTTGTGTTCATGATCTAGCCATATGATGTAGAATTTGTACGTGTATACAAACAAACATTGAACAATATTTCCCAGTTCAATTCTGTCTGTGTCCCTTCTGTGTCATCACTTTCATTTGTATTCCCCTCTGTGGACTAGGGAATGAAGAATATCAGATTTTGAGCAACTGGTTAAAATTTTCTTCCCAGAACTAGAGATTATGCTCCTGATATTTCTTTTTTCATTAGTTTAGTAGAACTAACAGCAGAATCTGTGTAATAGCAAATTCTCCCAAAAAAATCAAAATTTGAATGGCGAAGCTTGAGCTCCACCATAAAAGGAAACTGCCTAAATCTGTAAAAATATATTTCATATTTTTTCCCTAATAAAAATCAAATTTTAATGGCAAAGCTTGAGCTCCACCATATCATGAAACTGCCGAAATCTGTAAAAATATATTTCATATTTTTTCCCTAATAAAAATCAAAATTTTAACGGCAAAGCTTGAGCTCTACCATATCATGAAACTGCATAAATCTGTAAAATGTCATATTTTTTTCCCTAATATTTCTTCGTCACAGTATATGATTCTGCATTTTCACCGTGAGAAATATCATATCTATCCCATTCATGAAACAATAAATTGGAACCTTTTCAGCTGTAAAGTACAGGGAGACAAACTGGAAAAGAATAACAGCAATTATGTCTTTGCAATCAAATGGAATATGTACAGCAGTCAATTCCTAAAATATATAAATTAAAAAAAGAAAACAAACTCAAACTCGTGTTTTTCAGAGTTAGAAAAACCCTAAAAGTCTGCAAACTTTTCCAAAAGCTCATCTCCACAACTCAAGAATTTAAGCTCACAAATCAATTCCTCCTTTCTTTCAAAAGCACCCCTAAATTAGCTGTGCTTCTGATGGACACTGCCACCAAAAGCAATCAAAATTTTGCACATATGCCTTTGCATATCATGCTATCTTACATGCTTATCCATCTTCCAACATAATTTATGAATCATTTCCTTTTGGGTCTGTCTTTCAACACCAAATAAAAGCAGCACACTAAATTATTCACAGCAGGAATATGCAGCTATCCGGAAACGAGCAATCCTGTTCCTTGAACTAGACAAGGTTGAATCTCCACCCTCCAAATGCAGATGATAAAAAAATCAAATTCATCTGGAGCAGCAAATATGTACACATCAGAACCCGCAACACCGGAAAGAAGCGATGCAGGGATTGTTGTCCTAGACGGGAATATTATCCATAGAAAATCCATCAATATCAATCTCGGTTTCAACTGGTCCCATGCTTTCTTGCTGCAGGAGAAAACAAGATAAATGTTGAGATCAATAAGTAAAACATCAAGTTTTATCCTCAAAAGTAAATTGTGTTGTAAAAAGAACAATCTGCAATGGAGATAAAGGGGCAGGATTTTACCTGTTTTAGAAGTGCACTCAAGAGATCATCTTGGCTGAAGTTTTCAGGAAGAAGGGAAGATCCACAGCTTGGGTCGGGAATTCTTTCAACCTTTATCCTTGATGAATTGTCAGAAAGGGTGCTAAAGTGTTGACTGGCATTTTGTGCATTCACATGTCCCATTTCTTCTCCAGACGAGAAGACTGCTTTGCCAACTCCGGATGTGTTCCGGTTCTGTCCACTTGTTTGACCAGAAGAAAAGCCTTGATGGACATAAACTGATGGTGAACCGTCCAGCGCACGTTGCAGAGAGTTTGCATGCTGAGAGGCATCAAAGCTCAAGCCCACATTAGGTAATTCCCAGTTTTGGGTTTTGAGCTGATGCAACTCATTGAAAATATCATAACTTGGGGCAAGTCCTCTTGATACTTTTATCTCGGAGTTAACATCTTCATGAAACCCCCCTTTAGATTTCAGACTGGATATCCCCAGATTATCCCTTAGTGAGAAACAGTTGCTTGGCAATTCTGGGGCGTGGTTCGAGGGGAAATCTACCATTGAAGGAGCCTGGGAAACCGGATTGTATCCTGTACTCCTGCCATTCTCAACAAGCCCGTTTCTTGCCAAGACTCCTCCAGCAACCCCATTTGATAACATGGGTTGTGATATGGATGGAAGTCTAGAAACATGTCCCCCCGTAGAATCATTCAGTATCTGCCCCCTAGACTGTGATTGAGTCATCTGCATCAGTAAAGAGCTAGCCTGGCTTGGGTGAGCATTGACTTGCATGTTCATACTCCCAAACGACGGAGCAGAATTGTGCAAGTTGGAAAGCTGCTTTAGCTCCATGCTTGTTGGGATTCCATGGAGTAAGTTCATCTGTTTGCTACCATTGCTCAGTTGTTGCTGCTGGCCTTCTCCAAACCGTAACTTTGGACTTTCAAAGCTAAAAAGGTTCCTGTGGTCGACGAAGGACATGGGTAGGCTAGACTTTGTGGAAGACCTAGCGAGGCCTGCTGCTTGAAGTGTAGCCAGACTTTGAGCCGGGAGTTGGCCCGTGACAGCAAGAGCTTGAAGGTCAAGCCCATTCAGTGAGGACATCTGTCCAAAGGCCGTGTCTTGGGAGCCCAAGAAAGCATTATTGAGTCCACCTGGGTGCTGAGCTACCCCACTCACCCTTCTAAGATATAAACGATATTTCTGTATCAAATGGTTGCACTAGTCAGTCCTTTCCAGAGAAAGCAAACTTAAAACAAATAAATCAAAGATAGTTGAAAGATAATTGCTAAACAAACAAGAATTTATTTATAATTCAGGGTTCCCCTTGAAATGCTCTTTATCGAGAAAATTGTGCTGTACCTGCAAGTGGCTGGCAACATTTTCCCTAGTCAGCCCAGGAACATTCATTAATTCAAGAATTTTCTTAGGAACAGCCTCTGTATACATACACCAGATTTGAAAACATTAGTATAGGAAAAGAATGCCTACATTAGGAGGCAAAAACCTTAATAGAAGAAAAGAATGCCTAAATTCTTGAAAAGGCATGAATTGAATAAGTACAGAAGATAAGAACAAAGTAGCAGGAACAAAATCTAAGAAACCAACAAGACATTCCAATCATAGATCATTAGTAATCACAAAAACTTTGAACCTTATATAGAATCTTATTCAGGCAGCAATTATGATTCTTATCCAACTTGAACCCTCAGTTATTGATCATGACTTACATATTAATGTCATCTGATATATGGTTGTTCTTTTGAGACACTTGAGCTGTTGTATCTTTCAATTATGGTACACTATAACCAAATTCGAATGCTACTTTTTATTTGTTTGCCGGCATCTATATTATGTGTTTATGGAATTACTATGAACGGTGGATCTAGTACTTCACCAGTTGAGTTTATGTCACCATACAATCACCTACGAAACTCAGGACCAATTGGTCAAAAACCAATTGATCAAAAATGGGCTTGGGTAGCACGATTCGAATGATAACCCATGACTGAATCTAGCTTCAACCCCGAGTTCTCGAAAAAAAAAAAAAAAAAAAAGAAACAAAGGCGAAAATGACTAAGCAAGTTAAAAAACCATACTGTCAATGCCTAGCTGATTAACGGCTGCAACAAACTGCTGATGGAGCTCGACCGACCAAACAACTCGAGGTTTCTTTAGGGTAGATGTATCATCCTTGTCTTCCACTTCATCTTCCTCATCCTTCCTCCTCTTTGAGTTTCTCCAACTTGTTTCATTCGCTGTGGACGAGTAATCCGCATCTTCCAAGGGTTTCTGCTGTTGTTCCCCGTCCTCCACACTCCCCGACTGGTCCGGTTCCTTCCACTCATTCTTCTTCTTCCTAACCACATGCTGCCATATGTTCCTCAGTGCCTCGATACGCACCGGTTTGATCAAATAATCACACGCTCCGTGAGTCACACCCTTTAAAACAACATTTTTTCCGTCATCGGCCGACATCACTGCAAAGATACACAACCCATGTATGCTTGATGTATCAGACTTGACAGAAACATAAGAACTGTGTGCATTAAGGGTATTATATCATAAGAAGTAAATGGAACAGGATGGCGAGTTACTGATGACAGGCAGGTCCATCTCCAGCCCGATGCACCCGAGAAGTTTGAATCCATCCATATCGGGCATGTGGACATCGCTTAAAACGATATCGTAGCCATTCTTGTTTTGCCTAAGCTTTGTCAATGCATCCTCTGCTCTACTGCACAAGGTAACTGGAATTCCCCCAAAAAATTTGAATCAGAACACTCAGTAAATTACACAAATAGAAGCCATCTAATTTTAAAGCATATAAGAAATTCTGGACTGCTCCAAACAATAAGAAATTACAAAATTGAATATAAACCCTTTCTGAATCAGAAGATTAAGAACGAAGTTAGGGCAGAAACCATGCTTGAGTTGGCTCAATTCACCCCCAATCGTAATGGGTTTTTCTTAGTCTCATACTTCTTCCAACCACAAAATCGGAAATCACAAAATCACAGCAGAGGAATACAAGAACTTGTCACAGAAAAATGAGCAGAGCATGTATAGAAGAATATGTGAAGACTCAAAGCAAGCAAGATTAGAGCTTTTTTTCATAACGAGACCAAGGAATGAACACGAATTCGAAGAAACCCAAAAGAAACAAACAGAAAAAGTTAAAAACACAGAAATTGAAGAGAATTATACCTTCGTAAGCACACTTTTCAAGCATCCTTCCGAGGATTTTGAGACAGGTGAGATCGTCGTCGACGACCAGAACACGGAGACCCGCCGGAAACTCAAGAACGCCGCCGTCGAGCGCCTTTCTCCCCCCACTCGAACTCGCCATCGCCGCCGATCCCAGATTCATGTCTTCAAACTTCGATCCAAAACCAAACCCGAATTACATAACTGAAAGGAAGACACACAATTCGAAACGCAAAACAGAACACAACCCCTAACGTAGAAAAAACCCAGAAACCCAAGTGAGAGAAGTCGCAGAGAAAATATGAGAAAAAGAGAAAAAATTTGTGCTTTTTATGATGATGAGAATGAGGACATGCTTTGGCCTGTCTCGGGTAGGCCCGCTCTCGCTCTCTCTCTCTCTCTCTCTCTCTCTCTTCCCTCTGCCCTGCTCTGCTCTGCTCTGCTCCGTTCTGTTCTTTCTGCAAGTTGATTTTCAGCACTTCCCAGCTTTTTCCTATGAATTTCTAATTATTTTATTGAAGGTGGGTCTGCCCTCCGCGAGTGGATCCAGCTCACCACATAAAGCTTAACAAACCCACGCTTCTTTTCAAGAAATTGAAAAAAAAAAAAAAAAAAGAAATTCACGAAATCCTTAAACATTCAAACGTTAAATCCTTATATAAATGGTTTGGCTCCGTTTAATTTGGAGTCATCCTGTCCCCTGCCTTTCCTTAAACGGTCTCCTCGCAATTAATTCTTTGGAAATTCAAATTATTTTTAAGCATAATTAACAAACAAGCTCACGCAAATTCAGCTAATTACCATTTTTGGGATATTTGAATTTTCCTCTCTTCCCAAAAAATTAGCAGAGATAATGTCAATATGAACAGTATAAAGTCAGATTTCAGTGTAAAACATTATTTTTTTGAGTAATTTAAATGGATCAATTTGCCTTTTTTTTTTTATTAAAATTTTTGGGTGCATAAATAAATTTTCACTAAATATATCAAATATTTTAGCATAATATGATAAGTTTTAATTGTTTAATTGAATATTTTTCCCAAAATACTAATACATAAAATATTTTTTTGTACATTATTTAATTGATAATACGACTTATATGTATATTTTATTTTAATTTTGTTTTTGTTTCTAGATAGGTCCATTACAATAAATACGTATTAAAAGAGGGTTCTGACCGTAAATTAATTGGCGGTCTTAGGACACCTAAGATAGTAATCTTGACACGTTTGTTTGTTTAATCACAATTTTAATCCCCTAATAAATCGAATCGAACCTAAAACATTTGTATTGACGACTTGCCATCACTAAACTACTTTAATTAATAAACACAAAGAACAATAAAAAAAATTCAGTAAATTTACTAACTCTCCCTAATTGTTTTTGTAAAGTTTTTTTTCTTTATTATTTTTTAGGCTTTTGTTCTCCATTTAACCTAACAAAAATTTATTAGCTAAGTACTTTTCATTTTTAACGCCTTTTGAATTTTCGAGTTATATCAAGTCTAATGAAATAACGTGTGAATAGCTGCCACGACATGGCACGGTGGAAATACATTAGCAAGTAAGAAATGAGCATCGAGGGTTCAATTCTAGGTAAATACACTCACGGAGCCAGCGATACCTGTGGATGGTGAGGGTTTCTTCTGTGAGCCAGCGGAGACCGTGGATGGTGAGAGTTCTCTGTGAGCCAGTAGGGACTGTGGATGGTAATGGAGATGTGTCCCAGGAGTTGGGTTGGCCGAACGTCCAATTGATGTACGGAAGTCGTATTCGCATCCGAACTTTACCCTGATCAGCTAGACCTGGGGGCGGAGGACGCTAATCCATAGGTTTGGTGCCGCACTAGGGGATCCGAAGGGCTCTTTGGTGGCTGGAGTTCTTATATAATAAATAAATAAATAAATAAATAAACGTGTGAATAAAATTTTTTAAAAAATCGACCCGTTATTTTATTCAAAAATTAATTACTTAATTTTTTATTTTTGGGAAGCTAGCTAATCAGCCAATTTCATATCACCCAACATATTTTTTTTATCTGATTTCCTATATTAGGGTTAATCGACAATAAATAAATTCATTTAAAGCTAGTATTTTTAATCTTCTTTAACATTTAATAAACATGTAGGCAAAATTGATTTTAAAGCCAAAGGTTTTGTTAAACACTAGCATCATTGTAAAAGTTATTATTGGCCAAGCAAAAGTTGGACAAAATGTTTATGCTAGTTAAGAGCAATGATCGCGCTCTTAAACTTAGTTGTGTTACCTTCTTACCATCAATGTATTACATTAATTATCTTGTTATTAGTGATCGAAAACAAATAAGCATGCACAGTATATTTTAATCTCCTCTTTATAAAATTAATTAATTAATTATTTACAAATAATTTATTTTATTATGAGTTTGATAAATTATTGGGCCACAAACGTTCAAACTAAAGTAACTTATTGAAATTTAAAATTTGTCTAAAGGCATCTTATGTGTTAAGAGTTCTAAAAATATAACTAGTAGTTAAGAGTAGGTTTAAAAAAAAAAAAAAATAAACTAGATAAATATTTTTGTGCTACATTATAGTTATTGTTTATTGTTTATATATTTTGTTGTTTAAATATGGACTGTATATAATATTTTTTATTATTTTTTAATTTTTTTACTTAATTTTTTTATATTTTTATTATTTAAATTATATTTCTTATTTTTTTTATTTAAAGACAAAAATAAACAATTTTTTAGTCAAGTTTTCATCTATTAGTTTTAATAAATCTAAACTTATTGTTAGTTTCATTTTTTAAAATTTTTATAATTTTTTTTTACAATGATACCAAATAGCTATAAAAGTTTTTTATTAAACACACATTTTTATTTATTTATTACAAATGTAGTCATTGACCTAACAAAGTTCAAGAAAATATTTTTCTGCTAATTAGTGAGAGAAATAAGTGCCCTCTTCGAGTCTTAAATGTGTTACCTTTGCCATTAATGCATCACACTAATTGTTTTGTTAATAAATATAAAAAAATACATAAGCAAGTGATTTATATACATTTATATTATTTTTTGCAAAAGTAATTAAATAATTGCAACCAATCTTCATTTAATTGGAAAAAAAATATGATCAAATAATACTTAATTTGATTAAAATATAAAAAATTGTAAAAGATATTTCTTGTTGTTGAGAACCATAAACACAAAAAACAAGCTATATTTTCATGAAAAATTATCATATATATATATATATATACATATATATATATATATATATCGATTGTGTGCACCAAATCTTATATGATTTCGTCACGTGTATACATTTTAACTAAATAAATAATTTTTATTACATATTACGAAATCATACTAGATTTGATGGGTGCATACACTCTACATCTAATGTACCTAATATTTTTCATGTAATTTCATAAATAGTTTCGAGTTTGTTTTTTAAAAGGTAAAAGAAATTCATCTCGTTTGATAAAAAGATAGATACATCTCTGAGATTTAAAAAATGTCATTGATCACTTATGAGATTTGTCGAAAAGACAAAGACCCTTTTTAAAAAAATATATATTTTTTTACAAATATATAAGGCGAGATTTGTGTTATTTTGACAAATCTCTATAAAGGTCCCTAGATTTCTTGAAACTTCAAAAGATCACTGAAAATTTTGAAACGTCCGAATAGTTTATTATTATTTTTTTAATTACATAGGAACTTTAGCCACCAACAAACCCTTCGGACCCCCTGGCGAGGCACCAAACTTGTGGATCAGCGTCTTCCGCCCCTAAGTCTCGTTGATTAGGGTAAAATCCAGATGTAGACACGGTTTTTGTGCATCAGTTGGACGTTCGGCCAACCCGACCCTTGAGATACATCTCCATTACCATCCATGGTCCTCACTGGCTCATAGAGAACTTTCACCATTCACGGTTTTCGCTGATTCATAGAGCAAACTCTCACCATCCACGATCCCCACTGACTCACATAATAAACTTTCACCATTCACAGGTCAAACCTTAAACAAAGTCAATATCTTTTGTTTTTTAAAATATTTATGTGCTCATTAAAAATTGTTATTGATTGTTTATAAAATATCTTATATATTATTCAATATTGTATTAGCTATACAATTTTAAAAAAATTATATGACAGTACTCTAAATAAAAAATAGAATAATAAAGTATAAATAATAGTCATTAAATATACATTTTTGTTATTCATAAAATTAGTTAGTTCCTTACTTATACTTCTTTTTTGTTTTTGCAACTTAAATAAAATATTTTTCTATTTCATATATTGATATTTAAGATATTAAAAAGTAAAGGAATTAAAAATAATTATTGGAACCAATTCTAGATATTTATATGTTAAATATTATGTGCTATACAAGATATTTTTCCATATTTTATTATTTTTTACTTAATTAATAAATTATGCAAATATTTTTAAATTTGAAAAATGCATTTCTATATTTAAATTGAAAAAATAATGGGTCATTTGTATATAAAATTTTGAATTGTTGTGGATTTTGAATTTTCCCAGAATTTAAAATAAAATTTTAATTTCGATTTTTAAATTTAAAATTTAAAATTTAATTTTTGTTTGGAATTTGTAATTTAAAAATTTGTACTCAAACCAACCAATAGGAAAAAAAAAAAAAAACAATTTAAAAAAATGTGGGTAAGTGTCTCTCTACTTGAGCCTTGAGGGGGCACTGCACACGGTAAAAGAGTAAAAAGCTTCCCACAGTTTAACCGGTTATGGTAAATCTCAAAGCCTCCTCGAAGAAGGGTAAAAAAGTAAAAACAAAACAGGCTTTTTATCGGATTCCCCTGACGGCCCGACAAACGGAACTCACTTCCAAATTAAATAAATAAATTATTAACTAACTAATTTAGTCGCTTAAGTAGTTAAATAATGCATGCTTTGGTGTTATTCCACCAGCTACGGTTGGTCCACGTCATCAATCCACAGTTCTGCTAGGTGAACACGTGTCTAGCACAAGTGGCATAAGCCCACGACCCCGCTATTACATCACATCCCATTTTCAAATTGGGAAGGAAGAGAAAGGGCTTTATTTAATTTAATTCATGATACCGCAGCTGACTTTTTCACGTGCATTTTTCCACTTTTCTGCCTTCTTATTTGCAATTTTAAATTTTATAATTAATTTAAATTATTCCAAAGTTTTTCTACCGACTCGCATTTCGACAATTAATAAAATTTATGTGTTGAAGAATTTAAATTCTTTACTTTTTTTTATAAAAAAATGGAGAATAAAATTAATTTACATGACTCATTCTCCCTTTCTATTTTTAATTTTCCTTTCAAGACTCTTTATCTCAAAAAATAAATATTAATATTTTTCTTAATATCGAGGGTCTGTTTAGATTAAGCATCTTGTTCAGAAAAAAATATTTTTTTCCAATATAATTCATTTTTTATATAAAAAAATAATGATGTGTTAAATTAAAAGTTTATATATTTATTTATTTTTCTTCACAATTAGACATGAAAATGAGATTTTTTTGAATAATTTTACTAAAAAATATTTTCTAAATTTCAAATGAGATTGAAAGGGATTGTGCGTTTGGTATCAACTCAGTTAAATTGAAATTAGGAAAAAGAAGAGAGAATAAAAACTAAAATTTGTAAAAATTGAATTTCTTTATATTTTTCAAGTTCCAAATAGAGTCTTAATGCCGAGTATTTGATAGGTCAAACATTTTTTTGTTAAATATTATAAATTTTTATTCGGATATAGTTAAAATTTTTTGAAAAAGATAATATCGTGTTAAATTAAATTCTTTGTTTTTCTTTTTTTTTTACTTTTCTTGGCAATTAGGCATGAAAAAGTTAATTTTTTTATAATTTTATTTTAAAATATTTTTTAACTTCTAAACAAGATCGATGGAGTTGCCCGTCCTAGTTGAATTGAAATTAAGAAAAAGAAATTATAGTAAAAACTGAAATTAGGGAAAACAACCTGGAGAAGCTTTCTGCTTCCCCACCCATAACCTGTGGGCTTACCTGAAACAGCCAACAGTATATATATAAATATTGAATATATTCTCTGTCTGTGGCCCTTTCTCCCCGTAATTAATGGTAATATTAATTACTCAACCATTAAAAAATAATTATTATAATTATAATTAATAATATAATTAAACCTCACATGTCAGATCCACAGGGCCGGTGAAAGAGAGAGGAGTCCGCCCATGGTTGCAGGTGACACTGCCCTGGTTTACCGGCAGCTGCCTTTTATTTATTTATTTGTTTTTTTTTTTTTTAATAGATTAATTAATTAGTAATTAATAAATAAAATGATATTAATTTTTAAGCTTTTAATGAGGCCGGGTGGGGATGCCTTTTAAGGAATATTGTGAGAAGGAGCGCCATGTCACGCGCGTATTAAAGTATTCTCCAGTGGGGAAAGTGAAGTGGGCTTCAGGTGGACTTTGATGTGCCACGTGGCGCCACATGGATGGAACTTCAACAAACTAAATAAAAATAAATAAAAAAAAGGGGGCAAAAAGCCCATGCAGCTTGCACCAACTCCATTTCCTCACCCCTTCAAATTATTATTATTATTATTTTGGTGATAAGTTCTTTCTCACATTAAAATTAAAATTAAAATTAAAATTAAAATTATTTTTGCTCCATTTTGGGATCTTTGATTTTGGTTGGCACTTGCTATGAATAGGTTTTCACGTTTTTAATATATTTTTTTTAAATATTTCCTTTTAATGATGCTTTTTACACTATATTTGTAAGAAAAATAAAAAAAATAGTAGAGATGGCAAAAAAGGAACAAATATATACAAATCAATTACTTTTATATAGCATAAATGATAGAAAAATAATAAGAGCAATAGGCATTCACGTTTCTTAAAAGTTGGCAAACAGATAGGGATTTTTCCTAAAGTTTAAAAAATTTTATTATCTTTCTCTAAAATTTTAAGAATTTTATGTACCTTCCTGAAAGTTTGCCCAAAAGATGCAAACTTTTTATTATTTTGAGGAATGATTTGTATCTTTTTATCAAATTTCATGGAAGGTTTGCGATATTTTTGAAACCTTAAAAAGTATTTTAAAAATTTTTGAAACCTTACAAAAGGTTTTTGAAACTTTAGAGGAGATAAGTGTCTTTTACTCAAAATAAAATAAGTTCTCATTTTGTATTTAAATTGAAGTAGATGATTTTCAAATATACCAAATGAGCCTAAGGAAATTGCTTGATTATTTTTTTTAGTTTCTCTCATTTCTCCTTCTCTTTTTTTGTTGTATAAAGTTAAAAAATAAATAAAAAGTGCTAAATATTTTAAAAAATGACCCCATCACCTTTAAAAATTTATCAACGGCCAAGTTGGCTGCCAAATTAACTAACAAATTTAGTAAAAAGTACAAATTTTATCCCTTTTTATATAATTTTTTATGATATTATCATTACTAGGTTGCTATAATAACTTTACACAATATGACGAAACTATCACCATTATTATTACTATTATTAGCAAATAAAATATACTTTCTTCCTTTACAAGGCATTTACAAAAATATTATTTTCAAAGCCCGAACTTAATCATTTAAAATAAAAAAATGAAGAAAAGGTCAAGAAAGCTCTCATTAATTTGTTTTTCCTCGATTATTTTATATTTACTTTAATTTTTTAATTTAGGTTATTGGTCGTATAAGTGAGGTGATGGGCTCACTTGCTAATTTTTCAATCCAAAAATGAAGTGATGAAACACCAAGATCCAGCTAAGCCCACAAATGAAATAATAAACAAAGACCCAAAGGGCCCATCGACCACTTTTGCGGTGGGCCCACGCGGCACTTTCCACTGGGCCCACATCGGCCACGGAGAAGGCCAGCTGACGTGACGTGGCGGACGATCCGAAGCTAAAAACAAATGAACTGGACGGACACGTGGTAGTGTCCGCAGCGGCCCGGTGGGCCCCGCCAGCTGTGAAGACACACATAAGGCCAAACGGGTGGGCCAACGCGGAGACTCTGGGCCGGGGCCCCTACCGGATAGTGGGCCAGGCGTTGCGTACGTGCGCCTGACCAGTGATGGGTCGTGAGTCATGGGTCGTGGGTCATGGGTCATGGGGCGTCCTTGTCAAAAGGGCAGTAGGCCTACTGCCTCTATTAGCATAGGTGCGGCCGAGTGGGATGAAGGGAACTCCTCGCATTTAATTTTAAAGTCTCTTGAATTATACTTCTCATGTGCTGTCCACATGCATTTCCTTCAACATAACTTATAAAATAAATAAAATGAAATAAATTATCTATATATTTTTTAAAAGAATTAATTGGCTTTGCATGTGTATAATGCATTATTTTAATCAAGTTGTTAATTGGTGTAATTTGTTAATGAAGCCATTTTGAGATTACTATACATAATTAAGGATTAGATTGAATTTCTTTAACTACTTGACCAAGTCCTAGCTTCCACTTGGACATGAAAACTTTAAAACATTATATGAATTTCTATTTTCTTTTCTTTTTCGTATTTCTATCTCTATTAGATAACTAAATATTATAATTTCTATAATTTTGATGTTCGTGACATACAAAATCAAATTTATTAAGTGATCTTTGAGGTTATAGTGACTGTATGTATCGAAATACTTTTTCGTAAGCGCAAATGCACTTTAAGGATATGGGTCATTTCACGCCTAAACTTCTGATAAGTATTGTGTTTTATTTATGATTAAATTTATTAATATATATATATATATATATTATTTTTACAACGATAGCGCAAAATCGACCTTAAGTATAATAGTTCTTTCATGCCTCAACTTTTGATAAGTATTTATATTTTATTTATTATTAATTTTATTAATATTTATTTTTCCTTTCTATCATTTCTCCAACATTGTGTCCTTGATTAATAATAATGCTTGAGCTCTCAACCCCAATTTGATGGTGAGAATGTGAATTATTGGACTCGAGGCATCATTCTTCACTTTGTATAGTTGAACTCTTTATATCTTTTTCCTTCTTTCTCAATTTGATGCATTTTTACTACGTAATGTTCTCACACATGCTAAAGGCTCTAAGTATGTATAATTAATGATTATGTGTAATTAAAAAAGAAAACTTAAATGCTCAAACATCACCAACAATCATAGGTCAAAAATAGAATATTTAGAGAAATAAGGCTATGAATTTAGGCATGAATGCCTCAAGTCACCAACGTTTTATTATTTTTCTTACTTGCTAAAGTAATGAATTCACACTGTTTTGTCTTTTCTCATGAAAAATTAAAAACACAATGGGAGTAAATTTGTCATTTAATACAATCAAAAAAAGCATAGTATTACAAACTTTTTTTTTTTTTTTCTGTGTGAATAACGCCTCCCTACTTTTATATTAAAATTTTCACATTCAAATTTGAAATGAAGGGAGGGAGAGGCTTGAAAGTGAAATGAATGGTGCCAACCTTATATAGTCAAGATCCAATGAACCTCCTTAAATATCTTAATTACGACACAACTGTATCAAATATATAGCGCGTTTGGACTAGGTCTTGGGTCCAATAGCCAGATCGATTATGGCTCATCTCCTAGCCACTTTTTGTGAGGTAGTTCAAGCTAAATGAAGGAAAATGTACCTCCATTAAGTTTTGTTAATTGCATATTTATAAAATTAAAATAATTATAGGGAAGATAACTAAAAAGTTTTATATATATATATATATATATATATATATATATAATTTAGGGTATTATATTTTGGTTTAATTAATGGTATATAAGCGAAGATTAACTCATTGTATAATTGAATCACTTTTAAGTAGCATTGGGAGCATGAATTTTGTGTTTTGGATTTGGATTTTTGTGAATTTACATAAAATTTAATATAATTGTGTACTATATTTTGTTTAAATTCACACAAATTTAAATTTAGGACTTAAAATCTAAACTTTCAAACATAGGGTTAGAAAAATTATTAAAATAAAAAAAAGATTACAATGGCAATCATTTTAATGGACATACAATCAATAGGTTAATTAACTTAATTTGTTCATATCCCCTTCTTTTCACATTATTATAAGTAAAGACTTGAGATTGGATTTCATTAATTAATTGCTTGATGGAGTCCTTTCCAAGGTTATTAAAGTCTTGAGAATTATTATTAAAGAATTGAGATTAAATTTCACTTAGTTAGGGTTGGGATTTTATTATGAATAGAAGGATGTGAGCATTTGCTTCACTTTATTTGTGGAATTGAATGGAAAATGGAAAAAGAAGAAGAAGAAGAAGAAGTCATACCTTTAAACTAAACATAGAATTATATCAAGCCTTTCTCGTAATATCCCGGAGGGGGTCAACTCCCACAATACAGTTGTTGAATCTTCATATCGCCTCAACCAAATGGCGAACTCAATATCATAAAAAGGGGTAATGCATGTTGTCAGAAATGGGTCAAAATTTGGTCTAAGGGAGTCGTCACTAACCTATTTAACTCCAGGTGAGGTTAGAACACGTATTTAATATATTATTAGTTCATTAGTCTCTAAACTATTTGTAAGTTCAAGGAAACCAATAGTCCATAGTTTGTGTTACTAGATTGGATTCGAGAGTATGATTATATAAAGGGAAGATGTTAGCCTTGGTAACTACATAATCATGTTTATATATTTTGATGATATTAACCTATATGTTGTTCCTAATGTTTTCTATCTTTACAGATCATGCTAAGTACAGGTGCAAGTGATAAACACATGAAGTACTCGATCAAAGGCAAAGATCAGATCGAGTAGACATCAAGTAGGAAAGATCAAAAGGACACTCACTCGGAAGGACCCAAGTTGTTTATATGTTTTGATGATATTAACCTATATGTTGTTCCTAGTGTTTTCTATCTTTGCAGATAATGTTAAGTACATGTGCAAGTGATAAACACATGAAGTACTTGATCAAAGGTAAAGATCAGACCGAGTAGACGTTAAGTAGGAAAGATCGAAAGGACACTCACTCGGAAGGACCCAAGCACAATCAAAGGGATTTTATTGTATAATTATATGTAATGGGGGTGTGTTAGAGGTAGTATTCTTTGTAACTCTTGCGGTTTTGTTTCATGCACGATTTCTGAGCAAGAGTTGAGCAATTTGTATGTTCATACTAGGACATATGAGTTTATAGTATTTCACTAAAGTCACAAACTCAACACTCATGGTTTTCAAAGATAAAAACAAAGAGGTTGACAAAAGAATCCTATACTCAAATATGTTTTCATAAGGGACAAGTTTTCAACATCTTTGTATTATGAGCATTTACATATTTAGTCCTGATTTTCTCAAAACATGTTTTATGTCCTAAAGACTCAAGAAAGTCAAGTATATTTTCTTAAAGGACATAGTAGTATATAAGATATCAAATGAACTTTCAAATGTCTTTTCATAATCAAGATATCTTATATTCAAAGGGAAACTCTTTTGGACAAGTATTAATCTTCATTAGACTTAATATATTTCATATACTTTTGTCCAAAAATGTTTTAAGTCATTAAAAGACTTTTTGGTATGAAAAAACAGAGCCATCGTCGACTAATTGGGCGTAATTGTCGACTAATTAATCCAATAGCCTAATTGAGTTTTTGTCCAGGCCAATCATCGACGAATGACATTTAATCGTCAAAGAATTGGGTGGACTCATCGACGAGTTTTTCTAGTAGCCAAAACGAAATTTCAACTCAGGTAACTCGTCGACGTAAAGGCATGATTCGTCGACAACTCAAGGTGACTCGTCGATGATTCGCATTGTGATCTGAACACCAACAACTAGAAAATGACTAGTTTCTTTTGGGATTTGCTCCTAGCGGTTAGATAATAGCTAGCATGGATTTTTGGCTATAAATACAAGTTCTTAGATTTTATTAAGAATGGCTTTGGTGATTTTAAAAGTTCTTAGTGAAAAATATCTTTGAATACAAAACCTACCTAGGCACTTTTGCATCTTAGTTCATCATTCCAAGTGCTTAATTCTCTTATACTCTCTAAATCGTGTTTGATTCATTACTTGAGAGAGATTAGTGTGAGGATTGCTTTGTATTTAATATCAGCTCAATAAAGAGCATTTTATTGTAATCATCTTGTTGTTACAAAAGGTTCTTTGTGAAACGTTGTTGAAGGTTCTTGGTGAACTGAATTACAAGGTTTCTCGGTGAACCTTGCGGCTCTTGGTGAGCAGTTGGGATTTGTTCCCGAGTGAAGGCTCTTGGTGAGCGTTGAGAGATTTGTTCTCTCGTTGTAAGGCTTCTTCACTAGTGAAGGAGTTTTTAGTGGATTATGAAATCCTTGAGTTGGTCTCAAGGCGTGGACGTAGATTTGATGTCAAACCACGTTAAAATACCAGAATTAAGCTTTCTCTCCCTATACTCTTTATTATTTGTATTGTGCATGATTTATATTTCATATATTGAGATATAATTGCTTGTATCTTGCTAAATTTTGTAGATAAAGTCGATAATACTTAAAAGAGTCTATTCACCCCCCTCTTGACTCTATACACTTGGGACGAAAAGTGGTATCGGAGAATACCGAACTTTCAATTGGTATCAGAGCAAGGCACTTGCATTTTTGGAGTGAAATCTAGAGAGTAAAAGATCAAATGACGTATATGGTGAACACTTCTTCCCTCAAGCAATCCTTTTATCAACCACCAATGTTCGAACGTACCAACTACCTCGTGTGGAAAAATAAAATGACCGTCTTCATTCAAACACACGACTTGGATTTGTGGGAGATCATCTCCAAAGGAGACTTCTCATTCACAAAGAAGAACAACAAGAATGAGGATATTCCAAAGGATTTAATGGAGCTATCAAAAAGCAAAAAGAGGTTAGTTGAACTAAACTTTAAAGTAAGATATTTCATTTTTTGTGATTTAAATGATGTTGAACATAGTCATATTTGCGAATGTAAAACCGCAAAAGAAATGTGGGATGTACTTGAAAACATTTATGGAAACACATCTCGAAATGAACAATAAAAAATATGCATGCTAGTTAGAGAATATGAGATGTTCAAGTTAAATGATGGTGAATAAATTTCTTCCATGCTCACTCGGTTCATAGACCTCATAAACAACTTGAGAGCACTTGGTAGAATTTATTCATTAGAAGATTATATTCAAAAAATTCTCCAATCTTTATCCAAGTCATCAATGACCATTGAAGAAGCAAGAAATCTAGAAAAACCCAAGATAGAAAATGGTCTTGCCTTAGATACACTTTGTGCTAATCACCAATAAATAGATGAGGATAGTGAGGATGATATTGCATTCTTCACAAGAAAACATAAGAAGCTTTTAAGTAAGATAATGCAATAAAAAGAAAGAGAAGAGTCATGCCCTGAATGCCATTATTGCAATAACTCTAGGTATGACATGATAAATTGCCTCCTAAATCAAAATGAAGAAAATTTTCTAAATGGTGATTATAATGCCATGAATGGTGCTACTTGGGATAAAATCAATGGATTAGCTATCGATGATGCAAATGGGAAAGAAACGCATCCTTGCTTCATGGCAAACGAACAAGAATAGGAATTAAGTTTGGAAGATGATGATGTTTATACTCATTCTTATGATGAAAGTAGTAGAAAATCATGCTATGTTGTTTGGTGAATTAGTTTTAGTAATAAGGAAGAACAAAAATATTGAGAAAGAGCTTGTTGTATTTAAACAAATGGAATCCTCATTAAAAGAAAAAAAATGATTCTTTTAAAAAGAAGAATGAGGAGCTTACTTTAAATTCTCAAAAAGAGCAAGTAAAAATAGAAAACTTGGAGGAAAAATTGTCAAAATGCAAAGGAAAGGAACCGTGTCTTTGTTCCTCCTTGAAAGATGAAAATGTCTCATTTAAAAAGGAAAATGAGGAGCTTATTAAAAAAGTTCAAAAAGACCATGAAAATTTTCAAAAAGAAGTAGGAAATTTGAAGAATCAAATTGAAAATATTTCAAAAGAAATACTCTCTTCAAAGGAAAGGTGAAGATCATGGTAAAACCATTGGAGGAAAAGAAAACTCAAATAGAGTTTTGGGAGTTAGAAGAGGTAGTTTTTCCAAAAAAAAATTTAAAGCCTCTTTCAAATCACATGGTTATGCCTCATCAAGCAAAAATAGTGCAAATAAGTTAAAACACTTACTCAAACAAAACTTGTTTATATTGTGAAAGAAAGTGTCATATACGATATTTTTGTCCTTATAGAGGAGCTAGAGGCAAAGAAAGGAAGCTTGAGTGGGTAGTGAAGAAAAATTCCTTGACACCCAAGGAAGAATGGGTACCAAAAGGAAACACATGAATTCTTGAATATTGCTTCCTTAGAACCTAATATTAGGAAATAAGATTTAGGTAGACTTTACTCACCTAGGTAAAAATAAAAAGGGAATGTGATGAATATGATGTGCTTAAAGTATAAAAATCCCAGATTATGCATTTTAAATTGTTTGATTACTTTGCTGGGAATTTTAGAGATTTTTGCCAATATTGATGAATTCAAATTATAAAACCAATATGATGCTTTAATTATATATTTCCTTATTCAATTGGCTTATTTCTTTTTGAAATATTGGCTATTGTTTATGGGATGATAAAGCATGCATTCAAAGCTTGCTCCTTAGGAATATATTTTTGAGTGGCAAATGGAAAAACCTTAATTTTTTCTCATGTGAATTACTATGTGTTGGAATTGGAGTGATCCCAAAAGAGGGGAGGGGGGGTGAATTGAGTTTTAAAACTTTTTGACTAATTTAAACTATGCGCCGATTCATCAGATATTATATCCCATTCAAAATACATGTGTGTATGTAAGTGATTAAGCCATATGTGCAGACATACACATGTGGAGCATATCTCATTTAAATTTAAATGTGTGTATGCAAAAGTTTATGACAATATATATAAACAAGCATACACATGCAGAAATTAAAGTGTAGGAATTTAAATAAGAGAGAGAGAGAGAGAGAGAGAGAGAGAGAGAGAGAGAGAGAGAGAGAGAGAGAGAGAGAGAGAGAGAGAGAGACAATATTTGTCATCGAGGTTTGGCCAAACCAGCTATTGTTTATGGTGTGGCTCTTATACTTAGAGTCTCTTAAACAAAAGAAGAAAAGCATAAGAAGGGCTGCACAGTAGGGACTCATTGACGAGTGCCTTGTCCTCATCGACGAGGAGATCTCTAGAGGCCCAAAAAGTTCAGAGATCCTAAGATTTCGAGAGCAGGTGTGAATTCAGGTGTAATCCCAAGAGGGGGGTGAATTGGGTATTTTGAAAATATTTAATTTTACTTCATCAATCAGTTCCTATTTTAAGATTTAACACAAACAATCACCAAGTCTTGAAATTAATTCAATCCAATAATTTTATATTCAATTATACCCAATTAGTTACCAAGTGCTTGTATGGTTATTCAACATACACACATGCAAGATAGGCAATGAAAGGCGTTGCGAAAATTAAAAAGAGTAAGGGAAGAAAGAAAGCAAACACAATATTTATGAGGTTCAGCCAATCCGGCCTATGTCCTCGCCTTGTACTACCCACTCAAGGATTCTACTAAATCCCTGCTCTTTTAATCGGGACGGAGCTTCCCTTACAATCTGCTGCTTACAAGAGGTATAGCTTCCTCTTAATCCGCTGCTTACAAGAGATACAATTTTCTTCTCAAACCCGGTTCATAGCCCAAACCGTGATTACAAAATAACAACTCTACAAAAACTCAACAACGCTTCTACACAAGCTGATGAGTACAATAGAAATTCCTAACACATATTCATATGATAAAACTTGAAACTCAGTATATATGTAACGATGAAATCGTTATATGAATGATATGTTTCACAAAATTACCCTTTAATCAATACCTCTCAAAAATTGATTTCTTAAAGATAAGAACTTTGGAGATCTTAGGGTTTAATCTCAAATAATGTTAAACAAGATTTGACAACAGGATCCTTTAAAATAATATTGAATAATGCTCGAATTTATATTTCCGTTATCAAAAAATTTGTTAATATCAAATCTTTGAATAAATATGACTTTGAATATTTTGCAAAGATTTAAACAATACTTTAAGAAATATTCCTCAAAAATTGTTTCAAGAAGCTTTGAGAATTTCCAATCAAATACCCAATTAACAAATCTTTGAATAAAAAATAGCTTTAAAATATCTCAAAGATTTAGTTATTTCAAAAAATAACTTTCTCAAATATTTATTCAATCAATCAATATACAATACTGAAATATAGATTTATTTACCCAATAAATATATTAAAATAATGAATGCGGGAAAAATAAAAATCAGACTTGTATATTCAAAGATACTCAAACCTCAATACCAACGTTGATGGCTAAATATGTGCGTGAATGCCTTTAAGATCCATGTAAAGAATGCCCAAACTAGATGTGAATGCTTTGGAGTGTAGGCAAGAGATGTATTTTCGTTTGATGCTCTCAAGATCAATAAAAAACGTTCAGGGCTCCCAAGATATGTTCAAAAGTGAGGCACTAGGGTTCTTAGGTTAATTTTATATGAGTTCTCGACCCTAAGTTTAATCTCAGCTGTTGGATCAATTTAAATGGATGAAATTCCACTCATATCCCCGCTGAATTGCAGTTCTGCGCCCGACATTTGTCGACGAGAGGACACCTTCGTCAAGGAGTGTTCAACACTTGTTTGTCTACGTGAATATGAGTTTGTCGACGAGAGACTTGTCTGAAATTTTTGTACTCTCGGTATTTTCTCGTCAATGAGAACAAGGTGTTCGTCGCTGAGTGGCCTCCATGCGTTCGTCGATGAGGCCTCTAAAAATTTGCCTCCAAAATTCAATTTAACTTAGACTCTTTTAAATAAATTCTTCATGATGTGCATGTGTCCTAAGGTCAGTCTAAGGTATGATTTTGAGCTTCTAGCTATATCATATAAATTATGTAAATACAATGAAATCTAAATACCCATTCCCATAACTATCTTGAACTTGACGCTTGCATCTCCATTCTTCGACTCTTTTAGTTCCATGAATTGTGCTTGGTTGTATATTCTTTAATCCTCATGGCTTCCATGACTTCCTCAACTTCCGTGCATGCTGAATAATGTTCCTGTTCACACTCTCAATGCACAGATCAAATACCAAGTGATTTGTCATTATCAAAACAGGATTGGATTCATAAAGTCAACAGGTTTGGATTCATAAAGTCAACAATCTCCACCTTTTGGATGATGACAAATACACGAGTAAAAATAGAAAATGGGTTACGCCTAACGAGGCTCCCCTTTAAATAATGCACCATATAAAATTCAGCAATATAAAATATACTCATAGACAATGTAAAAACAGGCAATAGTTTTGCATGTATAACTCATGTACTTTGTGCTTTTCTCTCATTGCTTTTAAAAAAAACTTATATGCTTCTCCCCCTTTTTGAAAACACTATTTTAGCTATAAAACTTATATCTATAAAACTTATATTCTTCTCCCCCTTTTGACATCAACAAAATGGTAGGTATTCAATTGTTCTGACTTAAATATCTCATTTCTGCAAAACAAAGCACAACTTCTCCCCCTATGTTATTCAATTTACTCCTTAGCCTTTCTAATGTATATCTGTGTTGTGGAATCAAATGTCAATGTGTACAAACATAGTATTTCAATTTACATAGGCATGTATAAGCAAATCAGTCATTAAAATCCTAACACTTAACCATGTGATAACCATGTCTTGAGTATAATGCCAGATATCAGGAGACTTTGGAAAAATTTAGATACTAACTATTAGAAAATTTTGCCAAGTGTTATACCAAATACGATAAATTTAACCAATTGTTAATTTTGGTCCCCCGTAATTATGTAGTCTGATATAATTCAAGACAACTTCTTGACTACGCATAAGACCTAATTCACGTCTAATTTGGATAAACCTATCATCTGGAAGTGGTTTTGTGAATATGTCTGCCCATTGTTCATCTGTACATACAAACTCAAGTGTCACATCTCCTTTTTGTACATGATCACGAAGAAAATGATGTCTAATTTCTATAAGTTTAGTTCGTGAATGTATTATAGGATTCTTTGAGATGTTTATTGCACTCGTAATTTGTGTCATATTTTAATCCAAAATCCATAAGTTGCTGCTTCATGTATAGTGTTTGAGCACAAAAACTTCCTGCCGTTATGTACTCTGCCTCCGCTGTGGAAAAAGCAATTGAATTCTGCTTCTTTAAAAATCAAGATACTAAAGAATATCCTAGGAAATGACATGTGCCACTTGTGCTCTTTCTATCCACTTTACCACCAAAAAAATTAGCATTTGAATAGCTAATAATCTAAAAGGATGTATACTTAGGATACCATAATCCCAGTTTAATGGTTCCTATCAGGTATCTAAGTATTCGTTTGACAGCTAATAAATGTGACTCTTTTGGTGTAGCCTGACATCTTGCGCACAAACATACACTGAACATTATGTCAGGTCTACTGGCAGTTAGATATAGTAAGCTACCAATCATCCCGCGATAGAGCTTAACATTCACCGGTATACCTTGTTTGTCTTTGTCTAATTTTAATGAAGAGCTTATAGGTGTCCCTAGTATTTTTCCATCTTCCATATTAAACCTTTTGAGCAAATTTCTAATATACTTTGATTGATTTATAAAAATTCCATGTTTTACTTGTTTGATTTGAAGTCCTAGGAAGAAATTTAGTTCACCCATCATGCTCATCTTAAATTCATTTTGCATAGTGCTTACAAATTCATTGCACAAGTCTTTATTTATTGCTCCAAATATGATATCATCTACGTATACTTGAACTAGGAGCATGTCATCTTTCTTAGACTTTATGAAAAGAGTTGTGTCTATCCTCCCTCTAATAAATCCATTATCCAGTAGAAAACCGCTTAACCTTTCATACCAAGTTCTAAGAGCTTGCTTTAAATCGTACAAGGCTTTAGTTAGTCTATAAACGTGATCTGGATTCTTATGGTTTTTAAAACCTGGGGGTTGTTCTACATAAACTTCTTCACTTATGTAGCCATTTAAAAATACGCTTTTGACATCCATTTGATACAGCTTGAAATCCTTAAAAGCAGCATAGGTTAAAAGCATTCGAATGACTTCCATTCTAGCTATAGGTGTAAAGGTTTCTTCAAAATCTATTCCTTCCTCCTGGTTATATCCCTGAGCTACTAGTCTTGCCTTATTTCTAACGACTATCCAATGTTCATCTTTTTTGTTCTTATATATCCATTTTGTTCCAATAATTGTCTTATCTTCAGGTCTAGGAACTAATGTCCATACTTTATTTCTCTCAAACTGGTTTTAACACTTCTTATATGGACATCACCCAAGATTCATCCTCAATTGCTTCACTCACATTTTTAAGTTCTTCTTAAGACAGAAAGGCAAAATGACTAATCATATTCCTAAGTGAGGATCGTGTGGCTACTCCACGTAATGGTTCACCTATTATTTGATCAATAGGATGACTCTTTATGTACTTCCATTCTCTAGGTAGTTTATTATCCTCATTTTCAATTTGATTAGTTTCAACAGATGGTTCCTTAATTTCATTTCTCTTTTCTGAATCATTTTCAATAGACAAATTTTCAAATTCCTTATTTATCTCAATTTCATCTTCATCAGTTCTTTTAAAGAAGGGATTTGACTCATCGAATACTACATGAATGGATTCTATAACAGTTAACGAACTGCTACTTATTTAACATTTTTTTTTCATATATACAAATATTCTCTGTCTGTAATACTACTGATAATTTTTTCTCAAGCTCAAAGTAGCACTGAAGAAACTCTAGGCACCATACATATCTAAGCAGCGGTATACAAAAACTAGGAACTATTATATACAATACCAGATAACTACCTTGTTCTGAAATATATTTGTAATACAAAAATACCTAGTGACATCACTATAATCTGAAAACTATCCCAAAAATCTAGAATCTCAAAATACCTACCCTTTCCTGTATGGGCCATAAAAGCTTATCTCTATCTGCGAGCCTGATCTGCTTGCCTAGCTGGATCTCTTGAAAAATAGTAAGTCACTGGGATGAGACAACGCTCAGTAAGAGGAAATATGCTATTACTAGTGTGTGGCGGCTGAGTTACACATTTGAAATACTAAAATAACACTAATACTGTAATCTGAGTAAGCTGATAAACTGTACAAAATATATATATGGAATATAATTTAAAACATAGCTGTGTATCTGAGTTTGCTTGCTAATATAATAGTATAAACTGTTGCTGTGTGATATATCTGTACATAGGAACTTCTGCTATACCCTGGGATCTGTATATCATGATATATCCCCTTATGATAGGGTTGTGCGGCCCGTAGGCTAGACTTACTCTGGTTGGCCTACCAGGTAAGTCAATATGAATCTCTAACATCCGCCAATCTATGTAAATTTAGCCCACTGCAATCACTCCGGGCCATCTCTAACCTCTATCGTTGTCTAACCGGCTACCTCAATCTAGCATGCTGGGGAGACTGCAAACTCTCCTCGCACGATTAGACGAAATCCACATACTATCTAAGTCATGTTGTTGCACGTGTCTGAAATAGCAACGGTACCGTGCTATGCTGTATATCTCTGTCTGTAATGTCCACAGGGGTCTAAAATTGTATAATATTGTATACATATTTAAATATATAATCATCTTACTGATTTTAACATGATTTCAAAACAGCCATAATACTATAAATCTGAGCTGTAATATCTGAAATATCTATATGAATTATCTGTAATATCTATTTAAAATATCTGAAACATTTGTCTGTAATAACTGTGATATTTATCTATAATATTTGTAACATCTGTCTGTAATTTCTATAATATTTGTCTGAAATATCTGTATATCTATTTGTAATTTCTATAATATCTGTCTATAATTTATGTCTGAGTGTTATGGTTTAGAAATCATGTTATTTTGAGAAATACTGTAAGTCTCATTCATTGCTATAACTTGTATAACTGAATATCTGTAATAATTTAAAATCTACATACTATACTATAATAAACTCATGCCACACATTTGGGTAATCAAAATCTCATGCTTAATTTCTATAATTCTGCTGTAAAAATAATATTCATGCTATAATGGAAAAATAATATTATTTGCATGCTTATAAATACACATTCATAATCTTCTGAAATATATAACAAAATTTCTAGCATAGCATATTTTTCTTACCTAAACTATGGAAAAACCCCTACTATACTCTAGCCTTATACCCGCAGGGTTCCTTGTTCAATATCTTGAAAACATCATCATCCAGAACAAAATATCAGTATTTCATTGCATACTACATTTCCTATAACTGTGGGAAAGGTAAAAATTGGATAAAATACTTTACCCTGAATTTGGGATGAATTTCAAACCATCACCACCAACGATTAGCTCTGGAAGACTTGTAGAGAACTTCGTCAGGAGCATCGTGGTGGCCTCAGATCTTCAATCCGGCGAGAAATGGAGTCAGGATCGAAGAGAGAAGGAGAGTTTCTCGCGAGATTTACTGCTGAAAAGTCCAAGTTCCAACTATTTATATGGCCGGCTTCGTCAACGAGACATGTCATCTCGTCGATGAGTCTTGTAGAAAGTTTGTCAACGAACCTACACCCTCATCGATGAGTTTTAGTCAGACTTAAACCCTCTCTCGGTATCTTCTTGTCGACGAGATGTGTCTTCATTGACGAGGTTCTCATGTATCCTCGTCGACGAATCCCTTGTGTTCGTTGTTGAGGTCCTAATTAATTCCTCGGGTTATTACAGTTAATGTTCGTTTATTATATACTCTGTAGGCTTTACTATCTAAGGCATACCCTAGGAAGATAACTTCATTTGATTTTACATCAAACTTTCCTAAATGTTCATTTTCTCAAAGCACAAAAAATTTACAGCTAAAGGTATGAAAATATGATATGTTTGGTTTATGACCATTCCATAATTCATAAGGAGTGTTATTTAGAGATGGTCTAATCAAAACTCTATTTAGAACATAACAGACGGTATTTACTATCTTAGCCCAGAAATACTTAGGTAGTTTATGTTTGTTAAGCATTGTTCTGGCCATTTCTTGTATGAACCTATTCTTTCTTTCAACTACAGGTGTTTTAGGAGCCGAAAAATTATAAGCTATTCCTAATGAATTGTAGTAGTCTTCCATGCCTTGATTTTTAAATTCTCTACCCTTATCACTTTGGATTTTAGTGATAGTATAACTGTAGTGACCCAAAGAATTATGATATTTAAAAATTCAAAAGGGAGAAAAAGGAAATTTAAAAGGAAGTGATAACATGCCTCGTCGACGAACACGAAGAGTTCGTCGACGAAGTGGCTTATTGGGCTCATCGACGAGGGAGCATTTCGTCGACAAGAATATACTGAGAGGCTATTTGCCCATCTCTGAATTTTTTCGATGAGAAACAAGTCGAAGAATTTCCTTCGTGACCTCGTCGACGAGGTGACGTGGCTCGTCGACGAAGGCTAGTGTATAAATAACCTTAATCCGGATTTTAGTGTAGATTTTTAACCCAAAACAAATTCTCTCTCTCTCCTCTTCAGTTTCCACTCCTTCTCTCCAAGTTTATGGGCCGAATTTTCGCCGGTTTGATGATCTGAGGCCACCACGACACTCCTGGGAGAGTTCTCTTCAAAACTGCTGGAGTGGATCGTTAGTGGGGCTAGTTTGGATTCCATCCCAAATTTAGAGTAAGGCTTTTATTCAGTATTTGACTTCCCTACAGTTGTAGAAAACGTAGTACGCGTAGAAATACTGAATTTCTATTCTGGAAAATGTTATTTTTAGGGTGTTGAATGGGGAACCCTACGGGTGCAGGACTCATTGTTGTAGGGGCTCTTCAGGAATCAGGTAAGGGGATAAACTAAGCTAGTTGTTTTTATGAAAATGTATGTATAATCTTATAGTGTTGAATTTCAGGAAAATTAATATATATTAGTATTATGTTTGGGAAGAATACTGCTGTAAATGATGATATGTTTAAATATGTGTAATACCCATTTTGGTGTGGCATAAGTAGAATTTATAATGGATCACTGTTTCTAGGAAAATGTTAAATGATACAAAGTTTTACTATGATATACTGGCATACGGGCTGAGAGTTTTGTATGATATACCAGCGTATGGGCCGAGGATGTTCTCACATGATATGCCGGCACACGGGCCGAGCCTTTTACATCATATGTTGGCGTACGAGCCGAATGTGATATGACGTACGTGCCATGATTAATAAAATACGAAATGCCGGCATAAGGGCTGAAGATTTTCATATTATGCTATGAAATGTGATATGATGATATTGATTTGACTAATAATATTATGAAATAGCAATGTATCACAATTTGAAAATATGTTATATGTTATCAAAACCTGGTTGGCTTGGTTTAGGCTTACACGAGAACGGTACAGTAGTTATGTGATCACGAACATTGTGATATTTGTGTTATCGCTGTCGTACGAGCAGCGTGAGGATGTATAGTCGATGTGGTTTATTGAAGTGTTGGCGTCCCTGGTGTACGGACCAGGTTTGGCAGACCCATCGTACTTACAGACATATAATTTGACTTGGCAGTGGTCGGCCAACCATTGTCAGGGCCCGCCTTCGAGCCACACAACCCAGTCATGCTGAGGTAAGACATGACACCAGCCAGCTAACCTTCCAGGGTTGTTTTTGTATTATTATTATATGAGATGAATTATGTTATGGAAATCCAATATGTTCAATCATGATATAATTATATATGTTTTTCCCAGATATGATGCATATGGTTTCACTAAAAATGCTTATATATTATTTTATGTATAACACGGAAATACTCATGTTGCCACACACTGGTATGAGTTTATTTCCTTTCCTGAGAGGTGTCTCACCCCAACTTATATAAACATTTCAGGAGTCCCAGGTAGGAGAGCGGATAAAGCTCCGCAGCACTAGAGTTCAGCCATTTTACCCCGTCTGAAAGGTAAGTCTGTTGCTAGGGTCTGGTCGATTTTGGGTGGTGACCCTAGGACTATTTTGGAAAATTTTGTGATTTTTGTATCTTTATGACAGTTATAGTAAACTTTGGTATTGTGTTGAATGGTAATATGAGATGTATATGGTTTTATGTTTCTTGCTGCTTAGGCTTCTGTGTTGTATTCCTGATTTATCCCTGGTACCCACGGGTTCAGGTTGAGTATTTTTTTCCAGGTTTATTATATTGTTTTTTATTATTATGGAGGAAAAAAATATATATGGTAAAATAAGTAGGTCGTTACAGTTTAGTATCAGAGCTTAGGTTGCTAGATTTTGTAGACTTTAGAGTGTAGCAGAAACGATACCAGAGTGTAGGCAAAGGATTTGAGGATTTGTTCTATAGTCTAGTGGCAGGACTTCCGTGGTGGTTTTTGTATTTTTCCAGGGGTGACGATTTCAGGAAAATCATAGTAAACTATTGTTGGGTTGTGTTCCTAGAATGTAGGACTGTATTTAGAAATGAGATGGGGTTGTTAAGATAAAAGGATTATGTCAGGTTAGTGAATTATGAGAATAGGGTCTCTAAATCACGTTTATTATTTTTCAAGATGGACCCTGGAGAAGGTAGTGCCCATACGAGTGGTAGTGATGGAGCAGGGCATTTGGGGGCATGCGGGACTGATTCTGATGCAGTACTACATAACGTGATTTAAAAGGTTATGGCTGAGATTGCTAGGAGCTCCAGAGAGCAAGGAGATCCATCCGTAGGTCATGGGTGCATGATAAAGAAGTTTACTAAGATGAATCCTCCAGTGTTTTCAGGGGGAGTAGATCCTATAGTTGCTGAGAATTGGATGTAGGAGATAGATATTGTAGCTGCTGAGAATTAGATGTAAGAGATCGAGAAAGTTTTGGCAGTGTTACAGTGTACGGAGGAGCAGAGGGTCCTCTTCGCCACTTATAAACTGGCAGGGGAGGCCGAGAGGTGGTGGACAGTTGTGAGACTTTCGGAGCAGCAGAGGGCGACACCGATAGCCATGACGTGGGGTCGATTTAAAGAATTATTCTTTGACATATATTTTTCAGCTACTACCAGGGAGGCTAAAGTGGAAGAGTTCCTGAGTCTGAAGCAGGGACAGTTGTTGGTCTAGTAGTATGTGGAGCAGTTTATAGAGCTTTTTCGTTTCATTTCATATATTGTTCCTGATGAGGTAAATAAGGTGAGATAGTTTGAAATAGGATTGATGAGAGGTATATACAAGCAGGTGGTGGTACTAAAGATTCAGGATTTTGCTTAGTTAGTTGATAGAGCAGCCTTGGCGGAGGTTGGTGAGCCTATGGATGCAGAGGAGCAGGGATAGAAGAAGAGAACTGCATCTTTTGGCTACTAGCAGGGTCCTAGGTAGGGTTAGTGGAGGAGAGGAAATTATGGCAAAGGATGGAGGTAGGAGACTAGGGATCATGAGGTTCAGGCGGGGCATAATCCTCCTATCTGTCAGACTTGTGGGAGGAGACACATGGGAGAGTGTCGAATGGGACAAGCTGTCTGCTATTGCTGCGGTAGGCAGGGACATCTGGGGCGAGATTGCCCTACACCACTAGATATCGCACCTGACCCTAGACCATACCGGGGAGGCTATCAGGCGCCACATGGAGGCTAGCAGAGGAATGTAGCGCTAGCTAGAGTTTTTGCTTTTATGTTGGGTGATGTTGAGACAACCGGCGATGTGGTGACAGGTATGGTTAGCATGCTTTCCTTTAAAGTTATTGTATTATTTGATTCAGGAGCTACACACTCGTTTGTGTCTCTGGAGTACACTAGACTATGTGGGGTAGAAACACAGTTGTTAGACACTAAACTGTCGGTATCTACACCGACCGGGTCAGTAGTGAGGTGTAGTAGGGTGCTCTGAGGTTGTCCAGTTGATATTTAGGGGAAAGTCTTGTTTGTTGATTTAATAGTGCTGGGCATGCATGGGTTTGATGTGATCTTCAGCATGGATTGGTTGGAAGCCAATAACGCCAACATAAATTTCTGTTTGAAGGAAGTAATATTCAGACCTCCAGGAAAAAGAGAATTCAAATTTATAGGGTCGCGAGTGCAATCCCCGCCTTAGTTGGTTTCTGCTATTCAGGTGAGGAGACTACTATTGAGTGGTTGTTAGGGATTCATGGTCTTTATGAAGGAAATAGCAGGGAATGAATTGAAACTCACTAGTATGCTAGTAGTAAAGGAGTTTACAGATGTTTTGCCATATGAGTTACTAGGCTTGCCAACGAATCGTGACGTAGATTTTCCTATTGATCTGCTTCCAGGTACAACTCTGATTTCTAAAGTACCTTACCGGATGGTGCCAGCAGAGGTGGCAGAATTGAAGAATCAGTTACAAGATTTACTTGATAAGGGATTTATACGGCCTAGTGTATCTCTGTGGGGGGTTCCAGTATTATTTGTGAAGAAAAAGGATGGGTCTATGAGGATGTGTATAGATTATAGGGAGATTAATAAAGTGACAATCAAGAACAAGTATCCTTTACCTCGTCTAGATGATTTATTTGACTAGTTCCAGGGTACACGAGTGTATTCTAAGATTGACCTCAGATAAAGCTATCATCAGGTGAAAGTGAAAGCAAAAGATGTATCGAAGATGGCCTTCAGAACCAGGTATGGGCATTACAAGTTTCTTGTTATGCCGTTTGGTCTAACGAATGCTCCTATAATATTTATGGATTTAATGAATAGGATTTTCCATCTATATTTAGACCAGTTTGTTGTTATTTTTATTGATGATGTACTGGTCTATTCAAGGAGTTATGAGGAGCATGAGACGCACTTGAGGTAGGTTCTACAGATACTTAGGGAAAAGAAGTTATACGCCAAGTTCATTAAGTGTGAATTCTGGCTTGAGAAGATTGTGTTTTTAGGGCATGTCATTTCAGGAGATGGTATTTCTATGGATCCTAATAAGATTGATGTGGTAGTGAATTGGGCTAAATCGAGGAACGTTCAGGAGATTAGGAGTTTCTCGAGGCTAGCTGGGTATTACCATCGTTTTGTTAAGGGATTCTCAGCATTATCAAGGCCTTTGACACGACTGACTAGGTAGAATGTTAGGTTTGAGTGGGACAACAACTGTGAGCAGAGTTTTCAGGAATTAAAGCAAAGGCTTGTCATGGCACTAGTATTGATCATCCTGTCAGGGGGTGAGGGTTATGTCATTTACAGTGATGCATCCTTGAAGGGATTTGGTTGTGTATTAATGCAGCATGACAAGGTGGTAGCGTATGCTTCCAGGCAGTTGAAAGAATATGAAAAGAACTACCCTACCCATAATCTTGTATTGACTGCAGTAGTACACGCATTGAAGATTTGGAGGCATTACCTGTATGGTGAACGGTGCGAAATATTCTCCAACCATAAGAGTTTAAAGTACTTTTTCACCCAGAAAGAACTGAATATGAGATAGAGAAGGTGGTTGGATCTTATTAAAGATTTCGATTGTAGCATAAGTTATCACCCAGGGAAAGCAAACGTGGTAGCTGATGCTTTGAGTAGGAAGTCTGTGAGACCAGCGTTGGCAGCTATGGAGATCCAGTATCCGATCATGATGGATCTGGAGAGACTTGTCATAGAATTGGTTGAGGATGGTACTCAAGTATGTATTACCAGTCAAGTGGTGCAGCCTACTTTGCAAGAAAGGATTAAAGCAGTTCAAAAAGACGATCCACAATTAGCAGAGGTATTAGTCAGAGTGCAGAATGGTTAGGGGGAGGAATTCTGTATTACTGATCATGGAGCGCTGCGATTCCATTCCAGATTATGTGTTCCTGCCGATGCTGACATCAGGAAGACCATCTTAGAGGAGGCTCACAGATCTTTGTACACAGTTTATGCTGGCAGTACAAAAATGTATAGGGATCTACGAGAGTCTTATTGGTGGAGTGGTATGAAGAAAGAAATTACCAAATATGTAGCACAGTGTTTGACGTGTCAGCAGATAAAAGCTGAGCACTAGAGGCCGATAGGTCTGTTGCAGCCACTATTTATCCAAGAGTGGAAGTGAGATCATATATCCATGGATTTTGTTTCAGGATTGCCGACGACATTGCACGACCAGAATGCCATTTCGGTGATTGTAGACCGCTTAACTAAGACCGCCCATTTCCTACCTATCAAGATCAGCTACTCTCTTAACCGTTCGGTGAAGATTTATATTCAGGAGATAATATGTTCTCACGTGGTGCCAGTATCTATTGTGTCAGATCGAGACCCACGTTTCACGTCACGTTTTTGGAGGAGCTTGCAGGAGGCTCTAGTGTAACACCCAAGAAAGTGATAGGCTTGGGAATGAAAAAAAGAAAAATAATAAAATAATAAAATAATAAAATAATAAAATAAATGATAAAATAAAAATAATAAAATAATAAATAAATAAATAATAAATAATTAAATTAAATAAATAATTATTATCATTAATTAAATAATAATACTATAATATACATTAGATATATATATATATATATATATATATATATATGTGTGTGTGTGTGTGTGTGTGTGTGTGTGTATTAAAGAAAAAAACAAACAAAGCTACTAGGAAGCAACTCAGAGAGATCCAGAGGAGTCCTGCGCAGCCCCCCCTCTGAACTTCTCTCTCTTTCCTCTCGTTCTCTCACCATCTCTCCTCAGTTCCGTGATGGATTTTCACCTGATCGAAAATTAGAAGATACCGTTGGACTCCATTCTCTGCTGCCGTCATTTCTAGCTGAATGGATTGGTGGTAGGAGCGGCGTTGGCATATCTCCTGGGGTAAGCTAATTTCCCATTTTCCTCAATTTCTTGCAAATTATAAGCTCAATTGACGATCAGACACCACCACGAGAATCTAAGGATAATTCTCTACAAGTCTGGCGAAACGAAATTCTCGTGGGGTCGTCATAGGCATAACCCCAAATTTGGGATAAGGGGGTTATTAAGGAGCTTATTATTTTTTAATTAGTATTCATTTAAAAATGCTAAAATATTAAGCATCTGAAGTTGAAGTAGGATTTTTGGAATTTAGGACCCGGGTGAGCGCCGTGGGTGTAATTTCGGGACCTGCAGGCATAGTTCAGAAAATTAAGTGGGGGTGTTAAATATTAGTTTAAATGTTAATTTAAGGTATATGGAATGTAAGGAAGGTTAGATGAGTATTATTTTAGAAAAATAAGTTAATTAATCTAGGGAAAATGCAAATTGTAGGATTTGAGTTTCGAGCGCCAAGGGCGTTGGATTTGGATTCTAACGAGACTTTCAGTAAGTCAAGTAAGGGGAATAAATTATAACAGTATTTTTAGAATTACTATTTGAATTAATATGTGAAAATGAACATATGGTATTTTGTTTGAAAATTATTATGATATAAAAATCAGATAAATTGTGTGGCGTTTGAGTAATATCAAATTGTAATATTTTGGAGTGTGAAATTAATATATTATGAATATTAGATGAAAACTATGTGGCATATGACGTATAATGAAAAATGTGAAATATAACGATGAGTAATTTCTGAGAAAATATTGAAATGGGAATTATTGTTATGATTAGTGGAAAATAATAAAATATGGTATTTATGTGTGTAAGAATGATTTGCATGAAAAATGAAATTTTGCAAATTATTGAAATGAGTGTTTTGAGAAATGTTGAAATACGTGAAACACGATATATACTATTATGAGATGGTGAAATGTGCATAGAAAACAATGAGAACATTTATTTTGAGATGAAATGAGAAATATTGATATGAGAATAATGATGTATATTGGTATGGAAATACTGAAATGTGAAAATGGGAAATATGAATATTGCAATATGGAATTGAAATATGATTGATGAAATGCCAATATCGCATAATGATTGTGGGTATGTGGTAGTGAACCCTGATGGATGGTTGTGATATTGAGCACGGTACCATTTCTAGTGGTTTAGTGCAATCATACAGACTCTTGGAGCGTGTGGCATTACAGTCGACTAAGCCATTTTGTAGCGTTGTTGGGGCCCCTGAGTCCGGATCAGAGCTATAGGTCAGCCAGTCGTACTACATACGTGATATGTCATATGATATTTTGATCTAACCGGGTCGGCCAATTGCGTTTAGATCCAGCCTTCGGGTCACACAACCTTGACCATAGGGGGAAGTATGGCGTGGAAAGAAAGATTCTCAGAGCGGCCATGAGTTACAGACGCGATGTTGGTATTTGAAACCAAGGATACTCATGAGTTGGATAGTAAAATGAAAATGAAAAGTGAAAGAATGACAAAATGGGCTAAAATGAGAAATGAAAGAAATAATGGAAATTGAGAAATAGAGAATGATAAAATTGAGAAATGGATTCGTGTGAGTTAATAATATAAATAATTGGGGCGAAGAGAAACTCTTCGCTTGAGGGCTTACTGAGTAAGGTGAGTGCCCTGATAGGTATCAGTTGTGGCCATACCTGGCTGCATAACGTGTTAGGACAGAGGAAAGCTACGTGTATGGGCGGGTAATCTTCCTTATTCTCAGGAACTTCGTGGGTAAATTTGTGTTGGAAATAATTGAATTTGAGAAATGATTTTAAAGCTTATAAAAGCTTGTGTTGTATATCTATATGATTATGAGAATATATTTATCAGTGTATTTTTCTCAGATGAAATGTTGATTTGAAAAGTAAACTATGTTATAACTAAACTCATATGGCCACACACTGTAAATAATTTATTCCTTCTTACTGAGGTGTGTCTCATCCAAATTATCTAAATTTTTCAGGGAACAGGGATAGGCTAGGTGGCAGAGCTCCGTGACCATAGGGAGCTGAGACCTTGACACATAGGGTGAGTTTTTGGACTAGGGGAGGTGTAATTCCCCTAGAGTTGAGTTGTTTTTGAGTTTGTAATGGTGATGTATATATATGTATGTTGATACTCTAGGTATTGTATTCTAACTGATATGTATATACTGTCTTCCATTGTTAGGTTGTATAATGAAATAAATTTTAACTCGGTACCCAATGCGGGTCGGGTCATATGAATGGTAACAGGGTGGTTGACGTGGCCGATTTATGGATATGGTTGATGATGAGTGAATATTTATTTATCATTGAAAAAAAAAATTGTATGAAAATCAGGGCGTCATAGTTTGGTATCAGAGCAAAGGGGTAGTTACCCCCGATCCTCGAGAACTCTTGCTGATGAATGATTGTGGCGAAGTAAGACTCTCCGCCCGGGGGCTTGCTGAATTGAGGGACGGCGATACGTAATGCCTCAATCTTAGTGAGTGCTCTGATAGGTACCCGTTGTTGCCACGGGTGCAAGGCCTATAAGGAAAGTGACAACGCCCGAAAGGGGGACGTTACAGTTAATTAATTAATTAATTAATTTTATTATTTATTATTATTATTAATATTTTTTTCATTCCTAAGCCTATCACTTTCTTGGGTGTTACATCTAGGGTCTCAATTGTCTTTTGGGACGACATTCCATCCCCAGTCAAACGGGCAGACTGAGAGAACGATTCAGATATTAGAAGATATGTTTCGAGCATGTGTGTTAAATTTTGGGGGTAGTTGGACCCAATTTATGTTACTGGTGGAATTTACGTATAATAACAGTTATCAGACCATCATTGGCATGACACCGTTTAAGGCATTGTATGGTAGGAGATGTCGTTCTCCTTTATTTTGGGATGAAATGGGTGAGCAGCGAGTTATGGGACCAGAGCTTGTACAGCAAGCGTGCGATAAGGTTCTTCTCATCAGAGATAGAATTAGTGCAACTTAGAACCGATAGAAGATTTACACTGATAACCGCCACAGAAAGTTAGAGTTTGATATTGGCGACCATGTGTTTTTGAAAATAGCTCCGTTAAAAGGGGTTTTGAGATTTGGGAGGAAGGGTAAACTTAGTTTTAGGTTCATTGGCCCATTCGAGATTCTAGAGAAAGTGGGACCAGTTGCCTATAGGCTAGCGTTGCCACCTGTGTTGTCCAGGATTCACGACGTATTCCATATTTTCATGTTGAGGAAATACGTCCCAAACCCTTTTCACATGATCAGTTATGGTGAATTAGAGCTCAGTGATTCACTAATTTACGAGGAGGTGCCAGTACATATTTTGGACAGGAAAGAGCAAGAATTACGTAATAAGAAGATTCCTCTAGTGAAAGTTCTGTGGAGGAATCACGCCATGGAAGAGGCATCTTGAGAGCTTAAGGAACAGATAAGGCAAAAATACCCACACTTGTTCCAAGGGGTTCAGTCATAATCAAGGAAAGTGTAAGTGGTTGTGTAATATTTCTTTTGCAGGTACATGTAGTAGTTAGTTAGTAAGTAGTCCTTTGGTTTTGGGAAAATTTTATTATGTATATGTAATCTTCTAGGACTTGGAATGTAACCACCGTATTCCTCCACCATAAGTGAGGGTAAGTAATAAAATAAGTAGACTATTTTCTTTAGGGGATGGTGAATCGTGTGGATAGCAAATTTTGAGGATGAAATTTTTATAAAGAGGGGAGAATGTAGTGACCCGAAGAATTATGATATTTAAATAATAAAGAGGGATAAAAAGGGAATTAAAAAGGGAGTGACAGCAGGCCTCGTCGACGAATGCAAAGAGTTCATCGACGAAGTGGCTTATTGGGCTCGTCAACGAGGGAACGTTTCGTCGACTAGAAGATACCGAGAAGCTATTTGCCCATCTATGAACTTCGTTGACAAGAAACAAATGTTCATCGATGAACTTCCTTCGTGACCTCGTCGACGAGGTCACGTGGCTCATCGACAAAGACCAGTGTATAAATAGCCATAATCCGAATTTCAGCGTAGATTTTTAACCCAAAACAAATTCTTTTTCTCTCCTCTTTGGTTTCCACTCCTTCTTTCTAAGTTTATGGGTCAGATTTTCGCTGTTTCGATGATCTGACGCCACTATGACACTCCTGAGAGAGTTCTCTTCAAAACTGATGGAGTGGATCGTTGGTGGGGCTAGTTTGGATTCCATCCCAAATTCAGGGTAAGACTTTTATTCAGTATTTGACCTTCCCTACAGTTGTAGAAAACGTAGTACATGTAGAAATACTAAATTTCTGTTCTGGGAAATGTTGTTTTTAGGGTGTTGAACGGGGAACCCTATTAGTGCAGGACTAATTGTTGTAGGGACTCTTCAGGAATCAGCTAAGGGGATAAATTAAGCTAGTTTGTTTTATGAAAATGTATGTATAATATTACAGTGTTGAATTTCAAGAAAATTAATATATATTAGTATTAAATAACGATATGCTTAAATATGCGTAATACCCATTTTGGTGTGGCATAAGTAGAATTTATAATGGATTACTGTTTCTGGGAAAATGTTAAATGATACAAAGTTTTACTATGATATACCAACGTATGATACCGTAGCTATGTGATCATGAACATTGTGATATTTGTGTTATCGCTGTCGTACGGGGCAGCCTGAGGATGGATAGTCGATGTGGTTTATTGAAGTGTTGGCGCCCCTGGTGTACAGACCAGGTCTGGTAGACCTATTGTACTTATAGACATATACTTTGACTTGGCAGTGGTCGGCCAGTCATTGTCAGGTCCCGCCTTTGGGCCACACAACCCAGTCATGTGGGGGTAAGACATGACACCAGCCAACTAACCTTCAAGGGTTGTTTTTGTATTATTATTATATGAGATGAATTATGTTTATGGAAATCCAGTATGTTCAATCATGATATAATTATATATGTTTTTCCTAGATATGATGTAGACGGTTTCACTAAAAATGCTTATATATTGTTATATGTATAACACAGAAATACTTATGTTGCCTTATGCTGGTATTAGTTTATTTTCCTTACTGAGAGGTGTCTCACCCCAACTTATATAAACATTTCAGGAGCCCCAGGTAGGAGAGCGGATAAAGCTCCGTAACACTAGAGTTCAGCCGTTTTACCCTCTCTGAAGGGTAAGTCTGTTGCTAGGGTCTGGTGGATTTTGGGTGTAAACCCTAGGACTATTTTGGAAAAATTTTGGATGTGTGTATCTTTATGACAGTTATAGTAAACTCCGGTATTGTGTTGAATGGTAATATAAGATGTATATGGTTTTATGTTTCCTTCTGTTTAGGTTTCCGTGTTGTATTCCTGATGTATCCCTGGTACCCACGGGTTTAGGTTGAGTATGATTTGCCAGGTTTATTATATTGGGTTTTATTATTATGGAGGGAAAAATATATATATGGTAAAATAAGCATGTCGTTACAATAACCCCTTTCATTTTGAATTTTCTTACACAATTTAATGAATTGTTCACACGCTTCATCTTTGTGACCTAAAAATAGTACCCATTTATATCTTGAATAATCATCAACTATGACGAATGCGTATGATTTTCCTCCTAAACTCCGAGTTGGGTTTGGACCAAATAAATCTAAGTGTAGCATTTGAAGTGGCCTAGTAGTAGAGATTACTTTCTTCTTTTAAAGCTAGTCCTTGCTTGTTTTCCTAGTTGGCATGCATCACAGATTTTATCTTTCACGAATTTAGTCTTAGGCAATCCCTTAACTAATTCTCCCTTAACAAGTTTAGATATTAAGTCCATGTTTGTGTGTCCTAATCTCCTATGACAAGTCCAACTAATCTCATTTATAGCAGAAAAACAGGTAACATGTTGAGAAGCGAGATTGTCAAAGCTAGTGGTGTAAACATTTTCATGATGATCAGCAGTAAACAATACTTTGTTTCCTGATTTGTTCTCTACAGTGCATTTGTCTTCTTCAAATGAGACTTTATAACCTTTATCACATAGTTGACTTATACTCAATAAGTTATATTTCTATCCATCAACTAATAATACGTTATCAATGACAAGTGAAGGTTCCTTACCAACCTTACCAATTCCAATGATTTTACCTTTTGAGTTATTCCCAAATGTAACGAATCCTTCATCTTTGGATATGATAGATGCGAATTTAGCTTTATCTCCTGTCATATGTCGCATGCATCCGCTATCCATATACCACTTGTCCTTCAAGGAGGACAATCTCAAGCACATCTGCAGAACATAATCAGATAACTACTTTTGGTACCCAGATTTTCTTGGATCCATAGGGGTTAGAACTAGATTTTCCTTTGACTTTACAGACTTTCTTAATTTGACATCTTTATTTTTGAAATGACAGTCAAATTTTATGTGACCCAACCTCTTACATTTAAAACATGTAATATTTCTATGATAGTCTTTAGTTGGAACATACGATTTTGACTCTCTTACAAAATATCCCATGTAGAGATGTTTCTATTTTAGATTCTCCTACCCATTAAAACCAAGACCGTCATTCTCTAGGGAATTTCTTTGAGCTCCTAGGAGTTTTTCAAAATTATTTTGACCTTCTATAAATTTACAGATAATCTTAGATTTATCTTTCAAATTCTTTTCTAACTCCTCAATTTTCAAATCCTTGTCTTTCATGAGAGAGGCATGAGTTTCATTTTGACTTTCAACTAACTTCAAAAATTCTTTCAATTTTAATCTCAAACCGGAATTTTCTTATTCATTTTCTCAAGTATTTTAAGAGTAAACAGATATTCCTGATGCAATTCATCATAAGAGAACATGCTATTTCATTTTATGAATCACTTGAATAATAAGATGAAGCAGAATGGACCTTAAGTACAATAGTTCTTTGATGCATCAACTTTTGATAAGTATTTGTGTTTTATTTATTATTAATTTTATTAATATTTATTTGTCCTTTCTATCATTTTTCCAACACTGTGTCCTTGATTAATATTAATGCTTGAGCTCTCAACCCCAATTTGATGGTGAGAATGTGAATTATTGGAGTCAAGGCTTGATTCTTCACTTTGTATAGCTAAACTATTTATATATTTTTATTTTATTCTCATTTTGATTCATTTTTACTATGCAATGTTCCCATGGAGGCTAAAGGCTCTAATTATGTACAATTAAAGAGTAGGTGTAATTCAAAAATATATAAACATAAATGCTCAAACACCACCAACAATCATAGGTCAAAAATAAAATATTTAGAGAAATAAGGCCATGAATTTAGGCATAAATGCCTCAGAGTCCCCAGCATTTTACTATTTTTTTCACTTGCTAAAATGATTAATTTACACTCTTGTCTTTTCTCATGAAAAAAAAAAAAAAAAACATAATGGGAGTAAATTTGTCATTTAATACAATAAAAATAAAAATAAAAGCATAGTATCACAAACTTTTTTTCTTTGTTTTTGTGTGAATAACACATCCCTACTTTTATATTAAAATTTTCAAGTTCAAATTTGAAATGAAGGGAGGGAGAGGCTTGAAAGTGAAATGAATAGTGCCAACCAAATATAGTCAAGATCCAATGAACCTCCTTATATATATCTTAATTATGACACAATTGTATCAAATATATAGCGCGTTTGGACTCGGTCTTGGTTCCAATAGCTAGATCGATTATGACTCATCTCCTAGCCACTTTTTGTCGGGTAGTTCAAGCTAAATGAAGGAAAATGTACCTCAATTAAGTTTTGTTAATTGCATATTTATAAATTAATATAATTACATGGTAGATAACTAAAAAGTTATATATATAGTTTAGGGTGTTAGCTTTTTGTTTAATTAATAGTATACAAGCGAAGATTAACTCATTTTATATTTGAATCACTTTTAAGTATTATTGGGAGCATGAATTTCGAGTTTTGGATTTATATTTTTATGAATTTGCATACAATTTAATATAATTGTGTACTATATTTTGTTTAAATTCACATAAATTCAAATTTAGGACCTAAAATCTAAACTTTCAAATATAGGGTTAGAATAAATTATTAAAATTAAAAAGAGATTACTAAGGCAATCATTTTAATGAACATACAATCAATAGGTTAATTAACTTAATTTGTTCATACACCATTCTTTTCACATTATTATAAGTAAAGACTTGAGATTGGATTTCGTTAATTTGCTTGATGAAGTCCTTTTCATGGTTATAAAAGTTTTGAGAATTATTATTAAAGAATTGAGATTAAATTTCACTTTAGTTAGGGTTGGGATTTTATTATGAATAGAAGGATGTGAGCATTCACTACACAATGTAACCTCGTTAGCTATTATGTTACATTTTATTTGTGGAATTGAATGGAAAATGGGAAAAAAAGAAGAAGAAGAAATCAAGTGATAAAATCGATTTCATTGTACACCTTTAAACTAAACATACAATTATATCAAGTCTTGGTCGTAATGTCTCGAAGGGGGTCAACTCCCAAAATACGGCAGTCAAATCTTCATGTTGCCTCGATTGAATGGCGAACTTGATATCATAAAAGGGATAATGCATGTGGTGAGAAATAGGTCAAAATTTAGTTCGAGGGAGTCGCCACTAACCTATTTGACTCTAGGTGAGGTTAGAACACCTATTTAATATGCTACCAATTCATTACTCTCTAAACTATTTCTGGGTTCAAGGAAACCAATAATTCATAATTTGCATTACCAAGTTGGGTTTGAGAGTATGATTATGTAAAGGGAAGAAATTTGTAAGAACCCGAACCGTGATAGGTGGGTTTAATTAATTAAGAGAGGGGCGAGATGGTAATTAAACAGGCTTTGTCGACAAAGCCAGAGTTCGTCGATGAAGGCCTTACATTTCTCGTCGACGAGGTGCAGGGGTTTATCGACGAGGAGAAGCCAAGGGGTTTTGGAAAATCAGAAATCCCAGGCTCGTTGACGAGGCCATCGTCTCGTCGACGAGCTGTCTATATGGTCTCGTCGACGAGTACGCCATTCGTTGACAAGAAGTGGCCGGGTTAAAGAGCTATAAATAGGTATTTTCATCACTTCTTAGCTAAGAAATCTCATTTTCTCTCTCTATCTCTCTAGAAACTTTTCCTACTCTCCATCTCTCTATATTTCTTCGTTGTTCGTCGTGAGAATCGTTAATCCGAAGTTACCACGAGGATCGTGGAAGGATTCTCTATAAGTTCAACTAGTACTGGAACTTGCATTTAACTGTGTATGTTTTGCTATCATGATAGCACTCGAATGCCACACACCGATATAACCTGTATTCTTCCTTACTGAGAGGTGTCTCACCCCTGCTGTACGTAGATATTTTTCAGGTCCTTCAGGTAACCGGAGCTAGCTTCTGGGTGTAGGAGCGTAGTGGTCGGTGAATTGTGGGAGGTACCTGGGTAAGTCCTAAGCTTGTGCTAGGTGGTCTTTTGGGAGTTTTGGCTGCCACCTGGGTTGGTTATATTTTTGTGGAGTTTGATTCCTTTGTATAGACTCTGGTATGGTACCATGTATGTATAGAATGACCTTTTTCTACTGCGTATATTTTGTTGTTTATGGATATGTATAGGGTGCCTTGGAACCCCACGAGGTTGGACCCTTATTTATTGTTATGTATCTTTGGATGATTTGTTGGATATCGGGACAGGTGAGATTACATTTTCACCCCTGAGTCCCATTTCCGGGGTCGGGACGTGACAACTTGTTATCAGAGCTAACCAAGTTGTTAGGTTTCGTAGACTTGGTTAGGCTTAGCTGTGAGTACATACCAGAGTATAGGATGTTGGATGTGGGTAGAGTTGGTTGAGGGTTGTTCCGTTGCTAGACAGGGACTCGTCGGAGGTATTTTGTGTTTTTCCTATAAAGATGATTTCAGTAAAAGTAGGGCAAACCATTGATGACTTTCGTGTTGGTGTGATAGGACAGACTTGAACCTGACAGGTGGTAGTTAACATGATTTATGTTAGATAATTGTGTTAACTGTATGTGTTGCAGGAGTCTTGATAAATTTCTATTGTGTTTTTAGAATGGAGTCCAAGGATAACGACCTGGGAAGTGGCTCCAGGGAGACTGCAATCGTTGAGTCTCCATCTGTGCCTCGAGGTTTGACGAGACAGGTTTTGCAGGAGATTGGGCGGAGTGTTAGGAGATGCGAATGCTCTTTTACTGCTTGGGGTGCACCATTGAGAGGTTTACATGCATGCCTCCTCCGACGTTCTCTAGGGGACATGACCTAACGATAACAGAGGACTGGGTGGAGAAGATTGAGAGAATTCTGGAAGTCCTACATTGCACGGATAGGCAGTGAGTCCTTTATGCTATCTTTCAGTTATCTGGGGAGGCGGGTCAATGGTGGACTGCGGTGAGTCTGCTAGAGAGGCAGAGAGCCGGTCCAGTGGAGATGATGTGGAGTCGTTTTAAGGAGGTGTTCTTTGACAGATACTTCTCGGCTTCTGTACGTGACGCTAAGGCGGATGAGTTTTCTGATCTGACTCAGGCGAGTATGACGGTGTAGGGGTATGTTGCTCGGTATATAGAGCTATCCCGGTTTGCGCCATGTTTGATCTTGAACAAGTACGAGAAGACTCAGAGATTCAAGAATGACTGAGGAAGGACATTCGAAAATTAGTGGGGATGCTTCAGATCCATGAGTTCTCAGTTTTGGTGGATAAAGCCACTGTGATCGAGATTGATATTCGAGAGGACAAGGTGGATCAGGAACCGAAGAAGAGGTCAGAACCTTTTGGTTCTTAATTTGGATCTCGACAGCGGTTGTGGAAGAGGAGGAATAGGGGCTCAGGTTATTTTCAGAATATCGAGCGTCAGAGTTCTTAGGCGAGCTAGTCGGGTGATCGTTGTACCAGGTGCCACCAACGGCATAGCGGTGAGTGCTAGTCGTTTGGGGGTAACTGCTACAACTGTGGCCAATCAGGTCACATGACTCGGGATTGTTACGCACCAAAGAGGGGTATGCCTTTTTTGAGTCAGAATCGGGGAAGTAATCAGGTATCCTAGAGGACTTATTAGGCGAACACAGCTCTGACACGTGTGTATTCGCTTACCCCAACGGATGCAGAGCATGCGGGGAAATGGTGAAAGGTACTATGATGTTGCTTTTAAATAGAGCTGTGGTTTTATTTGATTTGGGTGCGATCCACTCCTTTATTTCTGTTGATTTTGTGAAATTGTGTGGAGTTGAGACCCAAGTCATAGATGAAGTATTGTCTGTAGCCACACCATCTGGGAGTATATCATTCTGTAAGAGGATGTTGGAAAACTGCCCTAGTGGTAATCCAAGGGAAGTTGCTACCAGCAAACCTTGTAGTATATGACATGTCAGGGTTTGATGTCATACTGGGGATGGATTGACTATTCTTTAGTTATGCTGTGATCGACTGTCGTAGGAAGATGGTAGTGTTAAGACCTCTTGAGGAGCAGGAGTATGAGTTTGTGGGATCGTGTGTGCGTTTGATGCCACAGATTCTATCAGCACTGTAGGCGAGGAGATTACTCTTGGACGGATGTCAGGGATACCTAGCTTGTGTGAAGGAACCTCCACGGGATGAGTTGAGACTCGAGGATATTCGGGTAGTCAGCGAGTTCCCGGATGTGTTTCCAGATGATTTACTCGGTTTACCTCCAGATCATGAGGTGGAGTTTGCAATTGAGTTTCTGCCTGGTAAGACACCGATCTCTAAAGCTCCATACCGGATGACTCCAGCGAAACTTCGGGAGTTGAAGGAGCAGTTGCAGGAATTACTGGATAGGGGTTTCATTCGACCGAGTGTTTCGCCCTGGGGAGCTCCAATATTGTTTGTGAAGAAGAAAGACGGGTCGATGTGTATGTGCATTGATTACCGTGAGATTACCAAGGTGACTGTGAAGAATCACTATCCTTTGCCTCGTATTGATGATTTCTTTGACCAGCTACTGGGTATGTTGGTTTTTTCAAAAATTGACCTACGGTCAGGGTATCATCAGGTGAAGGTTAGATCTGAGGATGCTAAACTGAAGAAGTGTGAATTATGGTTGAATTAGGTGGCATTCTTAGGTCATGTGGTGATTGGTGATGATATATCAGTGGATCCTAGAAAGATTGAAGCTATGGTTGACTGGGTAAGGTCGAAGAATGTGTAAGAGGTTCAGAGTTTTCTAGGACTGGCGGGTTATTATCGTCGATTCGTGGAAGGGTTTCCTAAACTGTCTGGGCCTCTGACTCGATTGAGTAGGAAGGGAGTGAAATTTAAGTGGACCAGTGATTGCAAGCAGTGTTTTCAAGATTTGAAGCATCAGCTGGTTACTGCTCCAGTTTTGACCATTCTTTCGAGGGATGGCAGTTTTGTGATTTATAGCAACGCATCTCTGAAAGGTCTGGGGTGTGTGCTTATGCAGCAGGGTAAGGTAATAGCTTATGCTTCTTGGCAACTGAAAGATTATGAGAAGAATTACCCTACGCATGATCTAGAGTTGGCTGCTGTTGTATATGCACTGAAGATCTAGCGACATTATCTATATGGTGTGCAATGCGAGATTTTCACTGATTACAAAAGCCTCAGGTACTTTTTCACCCAGAAGGAGTTGAATATGAGGCAGATACGGTGGCTTGAATTGATCAAAAACTATGATTGCACCATCAGTTATCACTTGGGAAAAGCTAATGTGCTAGCCGATGCACTGAGTCGGAAGTCGGATCACGTGACAGTATCTGTAATTGTGACTCAGCAACACATCAGACCGGATCTGGAGAGCTCAGGTATAAAGTTGGTGCGTGGTGATCATCAAGCTTTCCTTACTAGTTGTGTGGTCCAGCTAACTTTGTTTGAACTTATAATGGTCGCGCAAGCTAATGATGTGGAGTTAGTGGAGGTTATGGAAAAGGTGCAGCAGGGATTGGCTACGGAGTTCAACATCTCTGAGGGAGGTGTATTAAGGTTTGGTACCAGACTATGTGTTCCGAACGATGATGAGATCAGAAGGACGATTCTGGAGGAAGCGCATTGTTCATTATATACAGTACATCCTGGTAGTACAAAGATGTATCAGGACTTGCGCGAGACCTTCTAATGGAGTGGTATGAAGAGGCAAATTGCTCAGTTCGTGGAGCAGTGTCTGACGTGTCAGCGGGTGAAAGCTGAACATCAGAGGTCGGAAGGGCCGTTGCAACCCTTAGCTATTTTGGAGTAGAAATGGGAGCATATTTCCATGGACTTTGTGACTGGATTGCAGCCATCACTTCATGGGTAGAATGCTATTTGGGTGATTGTGGACAGGTTGATGAAATCTGCTCATTTCATACCGATGAAGGTTAACTATCCTTTGAATAGGTTAGCAGACCTATACGTGCATGAGATAGTTAGAATGCACAGAGTACCGGTGTCCATTGTATCAGATTGAGACCCAAGGTTACCTTCTCGATTTTGGATGAGCTTGCATTGGGGACAAAGCTTACTTTCAGTATTGTATTCCACCCCTAGACTGATGGACAGTCGGAGAGCATGATACAGATCTTGGAAGATATGTTGGGAGCTTGTGTGTTAGATTTCGGTGGTAGCTGGTTACAGTAAATGCTACTAGTAGAGTTCACTTATAATAACAACTTCTAGGCTACTATCGGAATGGCACCGTTCGAGGCTCTGTATGGTCGGAGGTTTCGATCTCCTTTGTATTAAGATGAGATTGGTGAATGTTAGGTGTTAGGACCTGAACTTGTGCAGTAGGCGTCTGAGAAGGTGGGTTTGATCTAGGAGAGGATTAAATCGGCTCAGAATCGACAGAAGAGTTATGCAAATGTTCGATGTCGTGAGTTAGAGTTTGAGGTGGGGGGGGGGGTAAAGTATTTTTTTAGGATCGCTCTGATGAAAGGGGTGATGAGATTTGGAAAGAAGGGCAAGCTGAGCCCGAGGTACATCGGACCATTTGAGGTTCTTGAGCGAGTGGGTCTAGTAGCCTACAAGATTGCACTACCCCCAGCACTCTCAAGGGTCCTCGATGTGTTTCACGTATCCATATTGAGAAGGTACGTGTTGGATCCTTTACATGTTATTAGTTATGAAGACTTGGAGATTGGAGATACTTTAGTGTACGAAGAGATACCTATTCAGATTTTGGACCATAAAGTTCAGAAGTTTCGTACCAAGGACATACTATTAGTGAAGGTATTGTGGTAGAATCACGAGATTGAGGAAGCTTCTTGGGAACTGGAAACGAAAATACGCCGGAAGTATCCACAGTTGTTCTAAGTATGTGTACATTTCTCTACTTTGGGTTAGGATAGGTGGTTAGTCGTTGGGAGTGTATGTTATTGTAAACTCTTGAGACGATTGTATATGTAACCACGCTATTCTTCCGCCATAAGTGAGGGTATGTATATGATGTGACGGGACTGCGTTATGGTAGTCTTCGATTTTCTTCGTTAAGTCAAGTGTATATCTGATTTCATGAATGAGTTTATGAATGAGAGATAAATTTTTGTAAGGAGGGGAGGTTGTAAGAACCTGAACCATGATAGGTGGGTTTAATTAATTAAGAGAGAGGCGAGATGGTAATTAAATAGGCTTCTTCGATGAAGCCAGAGTTCATTGACGAAGGCCTTACATTTCTTGTCGATGAGGTGCAAGGGTTCGTTGACGAGGAGAACCCGAGGGGTTTTGGAAAATCAAAAATCACACGCTTATCGACGAGGCCATCGTCTCGTCGATGAGTTGTCTATATGGTCTCGTCGATGAGTACGCCATTCGTCGACAAGAAGTGGTCGGGTCAAAGAGCTATAAATAGATATTTTCATCACTTCTCAGCTAAGAAATCTCATTTTCTCTCTTTATCTCTCTAGAAACTTTTCGTACTCTCCATCTCTTTAGATTTCTTCATCGTTCGTCGTGAGAATCGTTAATCCCAAGTTACCATGAGGATCGTGGAAGGATTCTCTACAAGTTCAACGGATTGAATTTTTGGTTCGGCTATTTTTGGGTTTTGGCATAAAATCGAGGTAAGGCTCGGTTTTCATTTTTTTTCCAGTAGTTTTGTAGAGAATGGAGTCGTGAGTATATTCTGTACTGTATGTTGTAGGTTTTGGAACTCAGTTCGCTATTTAGGGACCTTGGAGTTCGGGATTTGCCATTTTGGGAAACGGTAAGGAGAATTATGTTTATGCCTGTTATTTTTGAAATCGGACTCGGTAGAGTTGTGGTTCACGGTCCTGTGTGCGTTTTGGTTACTTATTTGGGGGGATCTAACAGGTAAAACTATGGATTTTTCATGATTATAGTTTTGGGAAAAAGGGGGTATTGGGTTGCATCCTTAGTTTTGTTGGAAAACCGTATGTATATGATGATTTATACTATGTAATAGGGATGGTCGTGCATTGGTTTTATTTAAACTGTATATGTTTGGAAAACCATGATTTTAGATTACCAAATGAGTATGGTATGTTTGGTTATTTGAGCATGCATGGTTGTATTTTTGTGTGAAATGCAATCGGAACTGGGTTCTGAGTTGTTCCAGGTACTGAGAGTGTCCGACTCTATATCCATGGGCGTATGAAATCACTAGGCCATGTTTGGCAAGAGTGTCCGGCTTTATATCTAAGGGCGTGAGCCTTACCGGTTGATCACCGAAGGGGGTGGATTCACCAATTTGTACCTGTATGATCCCATGGGAGCCTGGGGTTCGCCATGTGCCGGGGACACCGAGTACTGTGGGTCGGCCAGGCCGACGTTGGGTACTGCGAGCCGACTACGGGCCGAAGGGTGTGACAACACCGCTTGATCATGTGTGTGTGTGTGCTTGTATGCACTGTGTTGAAACTAGTATTGGAACCTACATTTAACTGTGTATGTTTTGCTGTCATGATAACACTCGAATGCCATACACCGATATAACCTGTATTCTTCCTTAATGAGAGGTATAGGGTGCCTTGGAACCCCACGGGGTTGGACCCTTATTTTTTGTTCTGTATCTTTGAATGATTTGTTGGATAGAGGGACAGGTGAGATTACATTTTCACCCCTAGGTCCCATTTCCGGGGTTGGGGCATGACAAAATTAGCACCCCTTTTATATATGTCAAATGGATGAAACCTGATTAGCCTAGGATCACCTTTGAAATTAATTGATTAAGACTTAGGTTCTTCTTTTTTACTTCAATTACTGGTTCGTAATATATTAGGTAGTCCTGCAAAAAATAGAAACTACCCTCACCTCGGGATCTCTAAAGGCGTGCAAAGACACAACTCCCAATAATCCTAGTGAGGATTAATTGCTTATTGAGTTTATTCTAAATTAGATATTGTTTTTACCTAATGTCGTGACGTCCCGAGAGCGAAGCTCGGGAGGCCAAAGAATAAATTGTATGATTTTTTGGAAAATTTGGAATTTGGAGTCGCCATTAACCTATTTTTTCTTGGTGTGGTTAGAACACCTAATTACTACTCATTTAATTGGTCACTAGACTAAACATAGGCCAAGGAACCAGTACTCTCGGTCTGCGTATACCAGGATTGGGATCGAGAGTTCGGTTATGCGAGGGGAAGGTATTCGTACCTGTACACATCTGTTCTATAAACGGCACCTAATTAATTTAGAATTATCCCCAAATTGAATTTAATAACCTTTAATTTACTGCTTTCAAAATAAACAAAAAACTAAATGAATAAATGTACAAAATTAATAGGATATAACAAGAAACTAGGTGTGACTTAGGAATGTCAAATAAGATTTTCAAAAGAGGAGATCTTGTTAGAAAAACTCACTCAGAGCCGATATATGTGAGGTTTAAAAATACCGCATTACCCATTTTAAAATTATAGAGACATACCCCCTCAAAAATCAAGAAAATATATTTTAAAAATATTCCCAGATTTTTCAAAATTTTGTAGAAATTTTTTGAGTACTTTTGACATTTTTCAAAAAGGTTTCTTCAATTTTTCCAAGTCGAATCGACTCAAAATATATATTTTTTGAAATTTTCTCTATTTTTGTGATTTTCTACCATTTTATTTATTTTAAAATTAAATAAATAATGTAAATAAATAAAATAAATAAGAAATATAGTGAAGCAGTCTAAACCAAGTCAACTGGTTTAGGGGGGAGTGTGAGGCAGCAAAGGGGGCCATGTGTCAGCTTCAAGCGCTAACACGTGATTGTAAAAATATATATATTATTTTCTAGATAGACGTCACCCCGACCACGTTTCGCACACCGAATGACATTCGTTTTTTTTTTTTTTGAAGAGTGGGGCGATGTCATGTTGACGTCACCCCTACCACATGTCACCCGCTAGCTGGCCTTTACTAATGGAAACAGATTGTTGAAGTGGCATGATCAGGACCATCCAAAGAAAACACAGATCATACGGTTCTGGTTGAACCACGCTGCCCGCTAGGTACTCGGATTAGATTGTGCCATGTGTCACCGATCTATGGTGACATGTGGCCACTAAACCCTACATATAAAATCCCCTTTTTTCTTTCTTTCCCATTTTCACTTCTCTCCGAATGCTCTTTTCTCTATCTATCCTCTCTCTCTCCTTTCTCATTCCCTCTCTTTCTCTTTAGTTTCTCTGCATGCAAGAGGCTTCTGCCTCTTCCTCTCCTCTCTTTAACTTTTGATCTACAGGCCTAGAGGCTCCAACGCTTCTATGAAGCTCATAGATCTAGATTTGTGACCTCTTATTTATGTGTTATCTCTCTTACCCTAGTGGGGGCCCTATCCCCGAGATCCGTGAAGGATTAGACATTTGCGTGGGTGGTTTTCCATTCATATGTCGTTGATATCCCCTCCCATTTTCTCCTTTGTTTCTACAGGTGGGTTTTGTTAAGTGCAAAAGGGAGTTCAAAACATGATCCTTAGAAGATAAGTGTCCATTTTGATTTGGGTTTGTGATTGTGTGCTGATTTGTGTTCATTCTTGTGATTGTGTGCCGATTTGTGTTCTGATTTGTGATTGTGTGCTGATTTGTGTTTGATTTTGTGATTGTGTTCTGATTTGTGTTTGAATTTGTGGTTTTTGTGTTGATTTGTGTTTAGATCTGTGGTGTTGTGCGAATTTGTGTCCCTAGCTCGGATTAAATCAAGTTCTAAATCTTCTATGAACCCCATAAGTCAGGCTCAGGTTGACTCAGTTAAGTCAACTCACCGAGTTAGTCCTCTGAGTTTTGGGTGAGCTGCGTTTTGAAATTAGGCCCAAATGGGGCCTAGGTTTGATCCTTTTTAAATGGGCCTTAATTAAGTTTGAAAGTTTGGCATTTTCAGAAAAAGTGCGTTTTGGGCTTGATTTTAAAAAAGGTGGTTCGGGTGGTTTTAAAAACAGAGAGTGGGCTTTTGGGTTTTTATTAAAAAGTGGGTCGTGGGATTTTATTAAGAATAGAGAGTGGTATTTTTGTTTTTTATTTAAAAAGTGGGTCGTGGACTTCTGGGTTTTTACTAAAAGGTCGGTCATGGGCTTTTGGGTTTGCTTTTTTAAAAATGGGCCGAGTTGTTTTAAAAACAAAGAGTAGGCTTTCTAGGTTTTTTTTTTTATTAAAAAGTGGGCTTGGTTTCAATTGAGCTTGGGGTCTGGTTTTAGTTTGGGATGTGTGGGCTTCAGGTTTACATAGGTTAATGGGTTGGTTTTATTTGGGCTTGGTTTCAGTTTGGGCTTGGGACTTGGTTCGGCTTGGTTCTGTGGGTTTTGGGTTACAGTGTGTAGGTTATGGGAGTTGGTCCACTGTTGGGCCATGAGTTTACATGGGTCATTGGACCCAAGTCCAAGAGGACCTAAGTCCTGTGGAGCCAACGATTCGAGCCATTTTGCGGGTTAGGGTAGCTAAGTCGGTTCAACACAATGACTTGGATCAAGTCACGGGGTATTCTAGGGGAGTAAGTCCTGCACATGATATACTTCTACATGATTTCAAAATAAAGGTAACTCAATAGATTTTTTAAAAATTACCTACGGTCTTCAACTCCACCAATCTTTGAGTCTTTTTCTCTTCGGTCTATGTTTCTCCTTCTGGGTGGATGCCAGAGCTTTTGAGTGTTTCTGCTTGTCTGCTTTGTGTGTTGGCTTTGCTTTCTAAACAGCTCCCCTTCCTTGGTGTATGGGAGTCTGCCTCTGTTTGAGCTTCTTTCAAAATTCACACACAATTTTTGTGAGAATTCCCCAGCCACTCTTGCTAACTTTCAACTCTCTCTCCTTTCTATTGATTTTTCTTTCTCCGAGTGTTCGTGTCCTTTCTTTCTCGATGAGGTCCCCTATTTATAGGGTTGGGGTCTTCAACCAATTTAGGCAATGATCCCAACTTCCATTCCAACCCTTTCCTTGCATATATCTCCCATGTGCGTGCCCCCATCCTATAGCAATAAATCCCTCAATTCCTATGATTTGGGTGGATTCTCCTTCTATTGGAGTCTCTAGCCGAATATATGGTAGGATACATCCCAATCTTCAAAATCTCTCCAATTAATCTGATGATTTGCTTCAAATTTTATTCCTTGTGTAGGCTTGATCTACCTTCTATTTTTGGGTACAAGTATCCTCAAAGATGCTTTGGATATTCCAGCGTGCACGGGATGCTTATTCGACCCCCCTATATTTTTGTTAAGATTTTCAGCATGTATTTTCACTATTTGTATTTCCCACCTGTATACCCCACTATATTTGTATCCCCGTACTATGTATTTTTCCTATATTTGTAATAAATATAAGGACTTACTTTAATTTTTGATAATTGCTTTAGGGGACCCTTTTGTAAAAGGGATGATCTTAATTCCAGGAAACAAAGGAATTAATAACAAGGACTTAATTTTTTTTTTAAAAAAGGACTCGGTTTTGAAACAAAAGGGACTCAATTAATTTTAACACAAAAGGACTTAATTTAAATAACAAAAGCTTAATTTTAAAGCAAAAAGGAGTCGATTTCAAAATTAAAGGACTCAGTTTTAAAACAAAAGTGACTTAAAGGACTCAATACAAAAAAAAAAGACTCAATGTTAAATCAAAAAGATTCAATAAAGAGGACTTAATTTTAACACAAAAGGACTCAATAAAGAGGCCTTAATTTTAACACAAAAGGATTCATGAATGTGAAAGGACCAAATAAGATTTCTCAAAAGGACCTTTAGATTTTCGGAATATAAAATTGACCCATCTTTATGTAAATTCTCACATTGTTGCGAAGGGTCCCCATAGACTCTCCACAATACAAGGGAATAAACAACAGAGAGCCCACACACTAAGAAGAAAATAGAGGTCTGGTTAAAATTGGGGTGTCTATACTTGAAGTTTAAATATCAGGACACCCCAATTTCTCCATGGCATGCAAAAACATAGCCCCCAAGTTTAGAGGATGATTTATTAATGTAGAATTTCATTTCAATAATGCATGCAATTAATAAGGCAAGTTATTATTCAATTTGTGTAAACCAAAAGACATGCAAGAAAAGTATGCACATAGACTAAGGAGTCTAATAGAATCACTATTAGGCATGCTTGAAGTTATTCTATTAAACTACTCGCCTTTTAGGCAATAATCATGGATTATATAACCTCAATTCATCATATTCATCCTCATGGGAGTGCACACACACACACACACACACACAAGCATGCAGGCACATGCACACATAAAAGAAAGGGTAGACACACATTCATGCAAAGTCATGCAATCGAAAGGCCACGCAAGGTAAACTACTAATATATGACCAAAATTAAGCAAAAAAGGGTCCTACGAATTTTATAGAATTTTTTCAATTTTTAAAATTTTAAAATATTTTCTCAATTCTTATTTATTTTAGTTATTTTTCATTTCTTTTTTTTTGTTTACTTTATTGAGCCAAAAGGGCTCACATAATTTTTCTACTATTTTTCTCAATTTTATGTATTAAAATGAATTTTAAAAAAAAATTCTAAAATTATTATTAATTAAACATGAGCGGTTCAAGGAGAGCCGAACCAGGTCAAACTAGTTTGACCAGGTCAATGAGTCAGCCTCAGGTTGACTGGGTTCATAAGAGTGAAGATGAGGCCGGAAACATATGAGTCTTCCATGTGTCTCCCATCCACGGTGACACGTGGCTGCACATGGATGGTTCTAATAATTTTTTTTTGGAAAACAAGGTATTTACATGTGATAGGGTGACGTCACCTACCATGTCATCGCATGCCACTGGCTCAAAGATAAATATTATAACTCCTATAATTTTGATGTTTGTGAGTATATACAAAATCAAATTTATTAAGTGATCTTTGAGGTTATATGCGTAGTAATTATATATGTAGAAAAATTTTCTCCGTAAGCGCAAATGTACTTTAAGTATTATGTTTTATTTATTATTAATTTTAGTAATATATTTTTTTAATTATTTTTATAGCAATTGCACAAAATCGACCTTAAGTATAGTAGTTCTTTCATGCCTTAACTTTTGATAAGCATTTGTGTTTTATTTATTATTAATTTTATTAATATATTTTTTATTATTTTTATAACAATAGCGCAAAATCGACCTTAAATACAATAGTTCTTTCATGCCTCAACTTTTTTTTTTTTTTTTTTAAAGAAGGGCGGCACCTCCATTTATTTATTGATAACCCCTCATTTTTGGCAGAGGAATACCGTGGTTACAAGACAATCAATAGGAGATAACAACAAAACCTCCCAAAGAACAAACCCAACATTCAGCCAAAAATCGGGATACAAGACCAAACAAAACAAAAACAAAATAGGACCTACAAAACAAACCTCACACAACAAAACAAAACAAAAGATAAACAACATAAAACATAAGTTAAAACCAAAAGAAAATTAGCTAAACATACCTTATGTAAGCCATACTCATCTTTACCAATTTATATAAACCATTGCTAACTCTAGGGAGTTGACTACTATTTGTAAACAAACTATTGCTCCCCATAGCACCTTGTCGAGCCAAGGCATATGCCACTTTATTCCTTTCTCTAAACGAATGATTTATCGAAAAATATACTCCCTCCAATAAACTAATAAGCTACTCCCAAAAATTCCACAAATACCACAAGGAGCACTTCCTAGCTCATATCCAATTAACTACAATATTCGAATCACATTCAATATCGATACAGATATGGCCCAAATGTTTACAAATCTTTATTCCCTCCAACACAACTCTCAATTCAGCTTCATTATTTGAACAAGAACCAAAATATTTTGAAAATCCAATCACAAAAGAACCTGTATGGTCGCTAAGGATGCCACCACCACCCATCGGCCCTGGGTTCCCCAGGCTGCTCCCATCCAAATTTAGTTTCAACCTCCCTTGCCTCGGTTTTAGTCATCTCACACTTTGCATAGTTTTAATTCTTTTATTCACAATTTACACTTCCAGATTGTGCAATACCCGAAAATCAGCATCCTTTAACTGAACCATTTCTATCATGTTCCTACTTAAAACCCCCACCCAATACTTAATGGAGAGCCACACATCAGTACTACTCTCTAATTGTCCTCCCATTCTAGCCACACATCTCCTTCTCCACAGCCTCCAAACTATTAAACAAGGAATCAAATCCATCCAACTTTTGATAAGTATTTGTGTTTTATTTATTATTAATTTTATTAATACTTATTTTTCCTTTCTATCATTTTTCCAACACGGTGTCCTCGATTAATAATAATGCTTGAGCTCTCAACCCCAATTTGATGGTGAGAACATGAATTATTGAGCCTATCTTTTTTATTTCATTCTCATTTTGATGCATATTTACTGTGCAATGTTCCCACAGAGGCTAAAGGCTCTAATTATGTACAATTAATGATTAAGTGTAATTAAAAAATAAATAAACATAAATGTTAAAACACCACCAACAATCATAGGTCAAAAATAGAATATATAGAGGAATAAGGCCATGAATTTTGGCATAAATGCCTCAAAGTCACTAGCATTTTACCATTTTTCTCACTTGCTAAAATGATGAATTCACACTTTTTGGTCTTTTCTCATAAAAAATAAAAAACATAATGGGAGTAAATTTGTCATTTAATACAATCAAAAAAATAAAAGCGCAGTATTAAAAACATTTTTTCTTTGTTTTTGGGTGAATAACACCTCCCTACTTTAATATTTAAATTTTCAAGTTCAAATTTGAAATAAAGGGAGGGAGAGACTTGAAAGTCAAATGAATAGTGCCACTTTATATAGTCAAGATCCAATGAACCTCCTTGTATATCTTAATTACAATACAATTGTATCAAATATATAGCGAGTTTGGACTAGGTCTTGGGTCTAATAGTCAGATCAATTATGACTCATATTCTAGCAGCTTTTTATCGGGTAGTTCAAGCTAAGTGAATGAAATTTTATCTCAATTAAGCTTTGTTAATTGCATATTTGTAAATTCATATAATTATATGGAAGATAACTAAAAAATTATATATAATTTAGGGTATTAGCTTTTGGTTTGATTAATGGTGTATAAGCGAAGATTAATTCATTGTATAATTGAACCACTTTTAAGTAGTATTGGGACATGAATTTTGAGTTTTCGATTTGTGTTGACTTTTTGGATCCATGTTTTGATGCTGACAAAGCATATGTTTCTTACCTGTGCACTAAGCTTATGAACATGGTTAATTCTTTGCATGCATGGATGGTAAAGATATAGTTGATGTCATAAGGAACTCAATGCTCACATCGTATGATGGCGTTGTAAATTGTATTTGCATTTAATTTTATTAGTCTATAATAATTTCATTTCAAATGGGTCTGTAATAGTCACTGCATGTCATGCATGTAGGTTTGTAAGCTCAACATGACCATAAACTGACCATAAAGACCAAAGGACCTTAAGGCACCCTTCGGTTGACCGACGTCAGATTTTTAGGACTATCTCAAAACGTCCTTAGAAAAGACCTTAGGTCCCAACACAAATGCACAATCACTCCCTATAACAACTTGCTCAATCAAGGGATCAACTTGAAATGAAATTAAACTTAATAGGAAAATTTTGTGAGAGGTCGAGCAACTGAACCCCAGGTGTTCAAAACACCTCGGGCGCCCGAACTGTTGGGAAGTCAGCGGGTTGACCTGGTTTCGGGCGACTGAACCAAAAATGATCCTCTCTCCCTTGGGCGACCGAACCCTTAAAAGGACACTTTCCACCAACTTGGGCTGCTGAACATTTTAGTTCAAAATAGGCCTCGGGTGACCCAATTCCTCTGTTCGGTTAACTGAATGTACTGTCAGGCACCCAAACTGCACACCAAAACTTTCTGAATTTTGTTTAGCCAACCGAACTTGAATTCAGGAACCCGAACCATTTAAAAAGCATTTTTGTCTCGGGTCTATTCGGGCGACCGAACTAAAGTTCATCCACCCGAATCTTCTCGGGTCACTTAATTATTTACCGAGGTTAAATAGGTTAAACCGGGTTAAAAGTCCTAATGTTTTAAAACTTTCCTAATAATACCCTACATGTCCTAAACAGTCATAATTTGACCTTGGTCTATATATATGGGTTCATTTGCGTGGATTAAGAATTAATTAAGAAAATCATTAGCCAAAAATTCTCTCTATTTTTGAAATCCTACTTTACTCAAATACTCTCATATTCTTATTCTCTTGATACATTTTAGTAGTGTGAGACCCTATTGATTGTGTTTGTGATTACTAGATATTGCTAATACTCCCAAAGTATTGATTCATTATTTGATATTGATTTTGGGGAGTTTGGCTAAGGTTTATCTCACAGATTTGAATCTTATAAATCTTGTGTTAAGATAAACTAGCAAGCTTAAGGATCTTTGTATTGTTATTGCAAGATTCCTATAGCTTTGTTTTGTCATGCAAAAATATTTCCTACAAGCTGTAATATTTTTCAAACTATTCTTGTGCTCATCTCATTGAAGGAAATCTTTTGAAGATAGTTTGATTATCTGATTAGAATCTTTGAAACCCTGGTTTGTTATTGAGATTTGATATAACTTGTTTCAAATATATAACTTGTTTTAGAACACTCTTGAATATTATAGTGATCACATCTTGTTGAGTGTTTGCACAATTATCCACATCATTAAGCTTACATTTACCTATACTGTTAATGTGCTTGTGATTGATTACATTTGGTACACATCTGCTTTATTGAGAAGCATAATCACTGTACCAGTCATATTGTGAAAAGGCTTGGCTTGAGGGGGTGGTAGTTCAACCCGATAAGGATTGTCTGTAAAGGTTGAGGTCAGCCCTATGCAAATTGACTTGGTTGTTTAGGTGCCGCTCCACCTGTTTAAGTGATCCTTATAGTGGTAATCCTTGTGCTGGTGAGCCAAGGCGAGGACACAAGCAGTACTGGCCGAACCCCGATAATATATCTGGTGTCGGTTTATTTTCCACAATTTACTTTGTGCACCTGTATGTTTACGTTTATTGTTTGAGTACTTGATTGGGTTTGCGATTACATAGAAAGATCCTAGGTTTGTGTAATACTGATTGTTGGATTAAGTTAAACCTAGGAAGAATTTTTAAATACCCAATTCACCTCCCCTTTTAGGATTACACCAAAGCTAACAATTTGGATTTTTATGAATTTGCATAAAATTTAATATAATTGTGTACTATATTTTGTTTAAATTCACACAAATATAAATTTAGGACCTGACCTGAAATCTAAACTTTCAAACATAAGGTTAGAATAAATTATTAAAACAAAAAAGAGATTACTAAGGCAATCATTTTAATGAACATACAATCAATAAGTTAATTAACTTAATTTGTTCATACCTTTTTTTTTTGCAATATTATAAGTAAATACATGAGATTGGATTTCATTAATTGCTTGATGAAGTCCTTTTTAAGGTTATTAAAGTTTGAGAATTATTGTTGAAGAATTGAGATTAAATTTCACTTTAGTTAGGGTTGGGATTTTATTATGAATAGAAGGATGTGAGCATTCGCTTCACGATGTGGCCTCATTAGCCATTATGTTTCATTTTATTTGTAGAACTAAATGAAAAATGGGAAAAATAAAGAAATCAAGTAATAAAATCGATTTCATTGTATACCATTAAACTAAACATACAATTATATCAAGTCTTTGTCGCAACGTCCCGGAGGGGGTCAACTCCCAAAATACGGTGGTTGAATCTTCATATGCCTCGATCGAATGACAAACTCGATATCATAAAAATGGGTAATGCATGTGGTGAGAAATGGGTCAAAATTTGGTCCGAGGGACTCGCCACTAACCTATTTAACTGCAGGTGAGGTTAGAAAACCTATTTAATATGGTACTAGTTCATTAGTATTTAAGCTATTTACAGGTTCCAACAAAGTAATAGTCCATAGTTTACGTTACCAAATTGGATTCGAGAGTATGATTATGTAAAGGGGAGATACTAGTACCCCTTTTACATTTATCCATTGAACGATACCTGATTAGCCCAGGATCACCTTTGAAAATAATCGATCAAGACTTAGATTCTTCCTTTTTATTTCAATTACTAGTCCTTAATATATTAGGCAGTCCTGCAAAAAAGAGAAACTATCCTCACATCGGGATCTCCGAAAGCATGCAAAGACACAACCCCCAACAATCCTAGTGAGGATTAATTGCTTATTGAGTTTATTCCAAATTATATATTTCTTTGCCTAACCTTTAAATATCAGGAGACCTTGTGAAAGACAAAAGCCACCCTTCAATTTCTCAAAGGCATGCAAAAACATAGACCCCAAGTTTATAGGAAGATTTATTGTAGAATTTTATTTCAATAATGCATGCAATTAATAGAGCAAGTAATTATTCAATTCGTGTACACCACTAGACGTGCAAGATAAGTATGCACATAAACTAAGGAGTCTAATAGAATCACTATTAGGCATGCCCAAAGTGATTCTGTTAGACTACTTGCCTTTCAGACGATAATCAGGGATTACATAACCTCAATTCATGATACTTCTCCTCATGGGGGTGCGCGTGCGCACACACACACACACACACACACATAATAGAAAGGGCAGACATAAAAGAAAGGGCGGACACATATTCATGTAAAGTCATGCAATCAACAAGCCACACAAGATAAGCTACTAATGAGTCACCAAAATTAAGCAAAAATGGAACCAAAGAATTTTCAAAATTTTTTTCCTATTTTTATAGATTTTTTGCACTTTTCATAATTTTAAAATATTTTCTCAATTTTTTTATTTATTTTTGTGATTTTGAATTTATTTATTTTTTTAGTTGAGTCAAAAGGGCTCACATTATTTTTCTAATTTTTCTATTATTTTTCTCAATTTTTTTGTATTAAAATGAATTAAAAATTAATTTTTTAAAATTATTATTAATTAAAAAGAGTGGTTCAAGGAGGGATGAACCAGGTCAAACTAGTTTGACCAGGTCAATGAGTCAGGCTCGGGTTGACCCAGGTCAAACCTGGTGATCGAGTTCAGGGGAGAGAAGATGAGGCCAGAAACACATGAGTCTGCCATGTGTCTCCCATCCACGGTGACACATCGCAACGCATGGATGGTTCCAATAATTTTTTTTTAAAAAAAAACAAGGAATTTACATGTGGTAGGGTGACGTCATCACGACATCACCTACCATGTGGTTGCATGCCACTAACTCAGAGATAAATATTATAACTCCTATAGTGTTGATGTTTGTGATCTTTGAGGTTGTATGCATAGTGACTGTATATACCGAAATAGTTTCTCCATAACCGCAAATGTGCTTTAAGGATAGAGGTCATTCCACGCCTCATATTTTGAAAGTATTGTGTTTTATTTTTATTAATTTTATTAATATTTTTTATTATTTTTATAACAATAGCTCAAAATAGACCTTAAGTACAGTAGTTCTTTCATGCCTCAACTTTTGATAAGTATTTGTGTTTTATATATTATTAATGTAGACACCCTAATTTTTATCAGGTCATTTTAATTATGAAATAGGGGTCTTGAATCAAATTAGTCCAAAATTTGAAGGTTGGGATCGTTTATCATTAATTGACCGTTCCTAAGTTGATAGGGTTATAATTGATTTACTTAGCCATGTTCATAAGTGTTCTTAGCGAATTATTTCAAAATCAAATCATGAAAATTTAATTGAGGTTAGGATTTATTTATTTTTGTCAAAAATGATTGGAATTTGTAATTCTTATCTGTTTCATACATAGTTAAGGGCGAGCATGCATAATAAAGTAAGACATTTAATTAAAGGGGCACGTGCCCAAGTTATGGAGTACAGGGAGGTGCTAAAATATAGGATACAAAGAAATACAATACTAGGGAATACAAGGAAATGACGCACAAATACATACAAAGGAAATATAGGGAATTACAGTGAAAATACAGAGGAAATAAAAATCAGATCAAAATTTTCAAATGTCACGTGCGAACATATTTTGAAGCATCCTCGGGGGTCCTGTTCACCAAATTAGAAAGAAAAGTAAGAAAGTCAGAATAGTTAAATGAAAAATCAAAGGAAATTAAGCATGTGCGCTGAAGATTACCTTGGTTAAGAGTCAATATAGAAACAAATTCTTAAGACATATTGAAAAAATTTAAAATATTCCCCCCTCAGACTTGATGCCAGAATCTCCATTAATTGGAGAATCAACACAATCACGAGAATTGGGGAACGAATCGCCGTTGAAAGGAAAGCTAGCAATCGATTGCTGTTGGGAAGGAAAGAAGGAAGAAAAAGAATGAATCGACCTTGCCTAAACTGACCTAGGACCAACCCTATAAATAAGGAGTCCCGTAGAGAGGAGAGGACACAATTGAGAAAAGGCGAGAAGGATTGCATACTGAGATAAAGAGTGTTGAGAACAAGGAGGACAGACAGAGGCCGAAAGAGAGAAGTTCTTGAAAGAGTTTTCAAAACTGCAGCAACACTGCAAAGCTCTCAAAAGTTGGAGCCCTCATTTCAAGAGGCACATTCGCTGGTGCCTGACTACCTCATCTGAAGAAGGCGCTTCGCAGAGCCAACATTTAGAATTTAGAGACTATCCCCAGAAGGACCCCTAGACAGACACCCTACAAACTCACAAAAGGGACAAGAAGACCGAAGGAGAGGAAGACAAGTGGTAAAACCAACAGGTTTTTCCTTCCCAAGTTATATTCTAGAATGCATTAGACTATGAATGAAATTGTGAATGCAGGAGCTAAAACCCAAAGTTAGGCTAAACCCTGAACCAAAACCTGAACTAACCCTGAGCCAACTGAGCATTGAACTGAACCTATCTTAGTCCAATTAAACTCGGTGCTAAACTGAACCCAAACCCAAGACCATTTGTTTTTTTTTTTTAAAGATCTGAGGTCCACTAGTTTTGAAAACCTTAAGCACACCATTTTTAAATAACCTGAGCCCATGTCATTTTTAAGACCTTGGCCCATACCCTTTTTAAACCTCTAGATCCAATAACCCAACCCCACACCATTTTTAAAACCCAGGCCCACCACTTTTAAATAACTCAGACTGATATTTTTAAAGTAACCCGAGTCCACTAACTTTTTTAAACCCAAAGCCTATAAAACAATTTTAAACCTGAGGCCCAAACATTTTAAAACCTGAGCCCACTGGCACTTTTCATCCCTAGCCCACTGACATTCTTTAAACCCAACCCATTTTCTCAAAAAAGGAGCCCAGGCCCACAAAACAGTTTTAAAACCTAACCCCATCAACCTTTTAAAATCCAAACCCAACACAAGGTCCACGTGGACGAGTCAAATCGTCCTTGAACCCTAACCGCCAAACCCTAACTTATCTTATGCACCATCAAGAACCGAATAGATCCCTTCTAGGTTCAGCACCGAACTTCACCGTTTGAACACCCTCGGGTGTTCTACAGTTCGCCACTAGAAAGACAAACAAATCAGGAGTAACAGATTGCCCAATAGAAAGGAAGTTGTGAACTAGGGTTCCCAATTTTCAAAAGGACGAAGGTTTAGGGTTTTCCAATCGCAAGAGAAAGGAAATCTAGGGGTTTTCAAAGAGTAAGAGAACTGAGGGATATGAAGACCTAAACCTGGGTTTCAGGTCGTTCGAGACGGAAATATAGATAGAGGGTTTTCTTTTGAGAATCATCGGGGAGTTAGAGAACCAAACGAGAGGAAGCTAGAGTTATGGGAAAATGAAAATATGAACCTGGATTCAGATCGAATAGGTTCCCAAAACCTCCGAGAAAATGTTGGAAATATAGTTTAGTATTTAAGAAAATTCTATAAAATTTTTTGAAATAAATCTGGGAGTTATTTTCATAAAATATTTTCTTGATTTTCATCCCTATGATTTCAAAAAAGGGGCATGGGCTTTTCAAACTTTACGTGTCCTAGTTCTAACGAATACTTTATTATAAATATACTATGTAAAAACAAAATGTGAATATTTGTATGGTTTATTATTTTGCATGTATATTAGCATTTTGAAAATTCACAAAGGGAGTAAAATAAAAAGGCTACTAAATTTAATTTGAGTAATTTTTAATTAATTAGGTATTGTTCGTAGAACGGGTGTGTAGGGGGTGCTAGTACCTTCCCCTCACATAACCGAACTCCCGATCCCGTTCATGGTAACATAGGCCGCTCCTACCCTTAATTGGGCGGTAATAATGTGTTCTAACCACGCTCCAAAAGGTTAGTGATGACTCCAATTTTCATTTTTTCCTGAAAATAACTAATCATTTTTCATTCACTCACCCCGAGGCACCCTCGCACCTGGGAAGTCACGACACTTTGGCTACTCCACTAGGGAATTTAGAGAATCGAGCTAGTAATTAATTGTTAATTATCCCAAATTCAAATTTATAGGCCTATAATTACTCCCTCTCATGTTGTCAATATTGCATACTTGTGAATGTCTGAATGCTTCTTTGTATATGTTGTGAATAGTATAATATGTTTGCTTGCATTTCAATTTTGTGATTTTATCTAAATATTATATATTGGATAATGGAAGCAGGCCGAACTATTGAAATCACACACAATTTTCACGGGCCTCCTACCTGGACTTTACCCTTTAGGAATAGAAAGGAGAAAAGTACTGTTAGCCCTCATGAGACAAGGTCTTTGAGGGCACGCAAACCACTCCATTCAGCTTTAACTTTGTCTAAACCCATTGGGTGAGGATAGGGGACATGCTGAGAGCCTATTGTTTATAGGGATTAGAGCTTAACCCCACATACTTGACCCAAGGTTCATTCCTGTAGGATAAAGCTTTCAACTAAATAAAAGCCTCTAGTAAGACATGCACCTGGGGCAAGGGGCGGGATGTACCTTTTCCATGATATAAATTTGTTTAGTGTTTTGATTGATTGATTAGTTTGCATTATCCATTCATTTGCATACATGATAGGTCCGTCATTGTATTGCCAAAATTCTAAGATAGCCCAAAATTATTTCATGGTAGGTCCCATGGCGATACGCAACGAGGAAGAGATTGTGGTCTAGTCATATTCTGAAGGCTAACAGAACAACTATGGAGATAGCCTGAATCATAGCTCAGAAAAGGTGTTGCCATCGCGGGTCAAGTTAGACACTAGAACCAACGTCCTAAAAGAAGTAAAGAAAATCTAGATCAATTAGACAGCAGAGAGACGCCTGCAATTTTCAAAGTTGTAGTCATATTGGATTCTTACTGCATGTAGTGGTCAACTATAAGGTAATAAACATCCTAACAAAATTTTGGAATCCTCCCTACCATTGCTTGACTATGGAAGGGGTAAACATGACTCCTACCATGAAGGAATATATGTCTTTGCTGCATCTGCCAAAGATTTATTGAGCCTATATGCCCAACACAACTACGTTATTCAAAAAGGAGCTAAGCAAGGTAATTGGGGTCAAGGCCCAAAGAATAAATGATCAAGTTAGCAAAGAAGCAAAAACCATCTTTTGGGAAGCATTGATAGCCCTAGTGAAACAAGAGGCATCAGAAGAAAGTCACATAAGCATGCTAGCCCTCGCAATCTATGGGTTGGTAGTTTCCCAAAAGAAATAGGGGCCATTGATCAAGGAGTTATTTCCTTTGTGGCCCAAGTACAAAATGGGGCTAATCCAGTACCAGACATTCTAGCAGAAACAATTAGATCACTGGATCATTGCTGAACTAAGGGAAAAGGTTGATTGAAATGTTATGTTCCATTGCTTTACGTATGGTTCATAAGTCATGTACCGTGTAAGGAAAGCCACTTCCATATGATATACTCAAGACTTCGGATCCCTTTAACTGATTTTGAGAAGGCTTCATGGGAGCAACATTCAAGAAAAGAAGAATGGGCTAAAAGGATACGCAATTGGGAAACCAAAGGACTCTCATGAATAACACCATGGATGGAAAATTCTGATATGGTCTACCGGTGCAGTAACTTTCCATGGGTTCCATTACTAGGCCCATGGGGAGGGACCACGTATGCTCCTCTTATGTTAAGGATACAATTGGGTTCTTGTTAGTTCATACCAATGACAAACAGATCAAAGTTTGCTTACGAACAAGAAGAAGCCCACAAGTCGATTGGAGAATTTGCAGCTTCATGGAGGACAGTCCATATTATTAATTCAGACAAGCATTTGATGAATGTACGAGGAAATTACTACAGTTGGGTTACCAGTCAAGTTAATCATAAAATTGTAGAAATTTCACTAAGAACACCTGCGAATCAAACATGGCTATAAGAAAGACTTATTGAAGCAGAGCTTCTTACTAAGAGAGTAAAGGATATGGAGTGCCAACTAATCCTTTGGTGTCAAAAAAGCATAAAGTGAAAGAAGAGTCAGTGCATACAAGCCAAAGAAGAGATAATAACATTAAGAAAGAAACTTCAAATTGAGGCCTTAAATCAACCGAACCTTGCAGAAAGCTGACTCTAGGCATGAAGACAATTAAAAAATATATATAGGGGATATGGTTGTAATGGGGAAAAAGGGATATGGAACTTATACATGTACCCAATTTTTGAATTAATAAAAGCTATCTAAATAATTTTGGCAATACAATCATTTCATGTTCATACATTGCGTGATCTTTTCTCGTTGCATCCATACATCAAACATTCATGCATAACATACTCATGCATCTGTGATCTAAGAGAAGGATTTTTTGTGTAGAAGCAAGGAGTAAGTTCAGACTTCAAACATTGAGGCCTTCGCTCATCCATATAACACTAGACGAAAAGCTAAAGTTATAAGTGAACAACTAGAGAACAAGGTCATGGGCCTAGAGTAGGGCCAAAAGGAAATAAACAGCAATGTTAAGGACATGCAGGCTTGGATAGACAAGGTGTTAGAGTTACTGACAAACAAGGAAAAAGTAGTTCAAATCGACTTAGAGATGGGCATGAACCCCACCAATCCTCCGAGATTCACCCCGGTTCATGGACAAGCTTCAGCTCTGCCACTGGTTGCCACAGAAGGCCCAATGCCAAACTTACCTCCATTCATCCTCGCCATGCTAGCATAGGGGTTCCTAGCGATAGGAACACTTCCAATAGTATTTTAGGATATGGGGATAAACAGATCCAAGACCAAATGTTGATGTGATGTGCTTGAAGAATGCCTTAGACCAATGGAGGGAACCAACCAGTGTGGGTCCATCGATCTTATCGATCTCTTCTTAGTGTCTAAGGTAACTCTACCCACGAAGTTCAAAGTCCTAGATTTTGAGAAGTTTGATGGGACTTGATGCCCTTTAACTCATCCATGCTTATACTGCCAGAAAATGGCTGCCTATTCTAACAATGAGAAGCTAATGATGAATTGCTTCCAAGATAGTGTAACAGGTATAGCCATCCGTTGGTACATACAGCAAGATAGAGCCTTAGTCTGTATATGGAAGGATTTGGCCAATGCTTTTATAGCCCAATATCGCCATGTAATGGAGATGGCACTTGACCATTTGACACTGCAAGGTATGGAGAAGAGGTCCATCGAGACCTTTAGAGGGTACGGATGTTGGTAAAGAGATACAACAATCCAAGTAAGTTCACCTATGGATGATAGGGAGGTGATCTCACTATTTGTCAGCACACTCAAAGACCCCTACTTTGGCCATCTTCTGGGGGCTACCCCCCAAAATTTCATGGATATAGTGTCCACAGGTGAGAGGATTGGAACAACTATAAAATCAATAAAAGCAAAGAAACTAGTTCATACTCAGCTCCAACTAAGAAGTGGACCAGTAAAAAGAAAGACGAAGAAGCCCTAATGATTCAAGGGCGTTATTACCAGAGAGGCTAGAACCAAGGGCCTAGAAAAAAAATTATTTTTGAACCCACCATTAACCAAACAGCATATACAGGCACAAGGCCCCAATTTATTTATTCCGGGCCCACACCAGCCCAGTCAAATTTTCGAACACAGGATAGAGGTGTCTAGAGGAATATCATAAAAATAGACCCTATTCCGATATCATATTTATAGTTATTCCATTAATTGATGGAAAGAAACCTAATTTCAGCCATTCTAGGAACTATTATTACAGCCCCTTTCCCACATTGGTATGACCCCGATGCTTGGAGCGCATATCACGCCAATTCCCTCAGGCACACCATTGAGTGCTGCTAGACTTTTAAACATAAAGTACAAGCACTAAGGGATGCAGGATGGTTAGTATTCAATGATAAAAAGTCAGGGATCTAGGGATCACGGGGAAGGCAACGTTAGTATATTGGAAGAAGATCTGGAAGCCGCGATTAGGCAGATGAGTATATCATTCTTGGATCTGGGAGATTCCATAAATAGCCTAAATGAATGGGTTTACCCTTTGACCGTAGGAGCAGAGATACAAAATTAGCAAACTTTTAACTACTCAATCCACCTCATGTGATGCTTTTGTTTGCATTATTTTTATTTTCTTTTTGCAATCCATTGACATTTTTATCTCGAAAATTTTCTTTCCTATCAATAAAATGAAGTTATGCATTTTCATATATCACTTGCATCATGAGTTTAGCTGCCAAAAATTTGTTTGCTCGTGTTTTATGCAGGGATAGGAAAAGTTATGACATCGGTATTTATGATCCAGAAACAAATGTTAATTTCGAAAACTTAATCCAGGAGGCGGAAGTAGAGGAAGATGAAACAATTTTTTTCATCATATGAGTTTAGAGGTTGTGAAGAAGTATTTTGCTTAAAAACCATGTAAACTCTTGAAAGAATTCAACAAAATAACTGTGCTGTTCTAGGAACCTCATGTCAGTTCATTACTCTTGTTATGATCAAATGACAGATGACCTTTTTGGCCAACTAGTTTTCCTATAGAAGAACCAAACATTGATTTATCACTCGTTAAATTTTTTAAGCCTAAATCTTAAACAAATTTCTTCTAAAGTTATTTTCCAAAAGTTTAATCGGGTTCGGGATTTTAAGTGTCTAACAAATCTTTTGGGATGACAATTAATTGCCAAAAGGATGGCAGGCCGTTCTTCTACTACCTAAAAGAAAAATTGAAAAATAGAAACCCCTTGCTATCCCTTTTGAGCAAAAAAAAAAAAAATTCATTTCTTGATTTAGCCATCAAAGGATCACATCCCACACTGGGGTAGTTTCAAAATGATGAGTCCCAAATGAAGTCCAAATGAAAATAATGCTAAAAGGCCCTCATAAAAAGTGTTGAGAATTCCACTTGTGAGCTTGTCCCACATTGAAAAATTTGAGTGGATAATGGGTGCTTATATAATGGTTGGACCCAAGACCCAATAGGCTTAAGCTTTTGGGTCAAGTTGGTGTTCACCCATGTGTATCAAGCTCACCCATGGGCTTCTTCGGTCCTAACAAAAAGGAAAAGCAAAAAGTGTAGCAAAAGAAGAAGAAAAGAAAGAGGAAAGAATGAAGAAAAGAAAGGGACATGCTTCAAAAGTGATCCTTGATCAATGATTACTCTTTATAATATCAAAAAAATATGAGCCTTCTTATTATACCTCTTTATTCTTTGACCTATATACCTTAGCCTACATTACAGCCCAAATAAAAGTCTTGACCAGATTGGTACACACATTGTTGTCTCTAAAGATTTGTCAGACTCAATGTTGAATCTGAACTATGTAATGACTTAATCTTGAAAATGTATGTAGGCAACTTGTTCAATTTAACAAGTTTGGTCAATATCCTGCAAAATGCCTTACCACTAATTGGGGTAGAAAACGTTATCGAGGGATGGAGCTTTTGAGCCTTAGGTTCCCTTTTCTTTTGAAAACTTGTATACCTAAGTCTACGTTTTGTCTCGAGTCTTAAAGACCATCTTGGGATCAAAACATGGGCAAAACTTGACTAAAGTTAGGGCAACAATTGAACAAGAAAGTTACATGAGTTTCACAGAAGAATAAGACAAAAGAGGAGAGACTGCCCTCGATAAAACTAGGGTAGTCGGTAAACGACTAGCCCCAACTTGGGTCTGTCAGGGAGCACTGCATCTCTCCTCCTCCACCTGGACCAGACAATAGGGGCGGGCCTTATCAGATTAATGACTGGCCCTACAGACCAACACGTGTCATTTTCAGTGTGTTTTCTCCTCACTCACACACTTCATGAGAAAACTTCCCAGAAGATCACCCATTCCAAGATTACTCCAAGCCAAACATGCTTAACCATGGAGTTCTTATGGGAAGACTCCCGAAAAGAAAGGTGCACCTTGTTGATATGGATAGTAACATCAAATCCTTTTAAACCTTTCTTCCACAAGGTATCACATTCTCCCCCACTTATAAAACGCAATGTCCTCATTGCAAACCCACATTTTCAACCCAGGCAATGTGAATCTCATCACACTTCTGGCTAGGTAATTTACTCTGATACCATTTTGTAACACCCCAACCTGGGTTTGCCAGGGAGCACTACGTCTCTCCTCCTCCACCTAGACCAAACAACAGGGGGCGGGTTTTATCGGACTAATGACTAACCTCACAGACCAACACGTGTCCTTTTCAGTGTGTTTTGTCCTCACTCACACACTTCCTAAGAAAACTTCATAGAAGGTCACCCGCTCCAAGATTACTCCAAGCCAAGCATGCTTAACCGTGGAGTTCTTATAGGAAGACTCCCAAAAAGAAAGGTGCACCTTGTTGATATGGGTAGTACCATCAAATCCTTTTAAACCTTTTTTCCACGGGGTATCACATTCTCACTCGGAAATTTAAATTATGAAATTAAAGAAGGCAAAAGGATTTTCAAGGAAGAATATATAGGGATTCATCGACAAGTGCCTTGATCTCATCGACGAATAGACTTCTTTGACCCGTCGACGAGGACACGTGTCTCGTCGATGAAGAGATACCGAGAGTAGGATTACAGGACATTTAGGTTCATTGACAAACTCTCTTCTTCGGTTCGTTGATGAGTCCACGTGACCAACCACCTATAAATACGTGAAAAATTAGATTTTGGAGAGAAAAACTTCATTTTTTTGTTTCTTTCTCTAGGAATTAGGTCTCTCCACCTTCTTTCTACTATTTCGGCCTCGTTTTTCTCGGTTCGATGATCAGAAGTTATGACAATGATCCTGAGGAGATTCTCTACAACTTAACTGGAGCAGAATTTTGGTTTGAGCAGTTCAAACACCATCCCAAAATCAGGGTAAGTAGGTTATTTTAGGATTTTCATGGTTATCAGGCTTTTCTAAACCCAGATCTTGAGTTAGATAAAATATATCGAAGTTTGAGTTGATTAAATTAGGGTGTTGGGATTTTAGGGTTTGGGTTCCCAGACACCATAGGCATAGGTTGAGGATTCCAGTGGGTGTTTTCTGAGGAACTTATGTAATTTTAGAATTTTATGGATAAAGAGATATGTGAGCGTGGGGAAGGTGAGTATAGTGGTAATTCTGAGTAAGGTTGATTGATTTGGGGAAAAAAAATATAATTTCAGGGATTTGAACTCCAAACACCACAGGGGTGTAGATTTAGAATTTAGCAGGCTTCACAGGAGCCAGATAAGAGAAATATGTTATGCCGGTTAAATTAGAAGATATACCAGTAAAGCATAGGAATTGATTATGAGTTACAGAGTATTATTTTTGAACAAATCAAAGGCTAAAAATTATATAGTTTTACAAATTATATTCAAAGAGTTTTGTGTAATTGTGTGACATGAGAAATACTGGAATATTACAGAATTTTATATAGATTTACATAATTATGATTATATAACATTACATAGAATTACGACATACAAATTATACAATTTTATTTACAAAGCTATGGTTATATAGTATTTTACAGAATTATAGTTCATACGTTTATACTGAATTATGACATACAATTTGCACAGTATCATGAAATTCTGATTACAAGATCATGAATATACAACATTTTACAAAATTATGATTATACAGTGTTTTATAGAACCATGATTACATAGATTTTTACAGAACCATGATTATATAGTGTTTTACAGAACCATGATTACACAGAGTTTTACAGAACCATGATTATACAGTGTTTTAATGAACCATGATTATATAAAGTTTTACAGAACCATGGAATACAGAGCACAGAACCATAACATTTAGAATTACAGATGATACAGATACAATTATTATAGCATCATGGTTAATACAGTTGATATGGAATCATGGTAAAACAGATAGAAATTATATAGAAATAGTATTATATAGTATTAGACCCTGATGGAACAGAGCAGTTTACAGAGCACGGTACCGTAACTATACAATATAAACAGTGCAACCATACGTCTCAGACAGAGTATGGTATTGGAAGCCAATTGTGCCACAGGTAGGGTAGAGGGCTCCCTGGCGTATGAACCAGGTGGAGCAAGCCTTTCGTGCTATAGACATATATATAAATATAGTTAGACTAGTACTGGTAGGTTAACTAGTGTTTAGTCCCGCTTATGGGCCGCACAACCTTGTCATGAGGGGTTAAATCATGACATACAACCATCCAAAGAAGTTTTCAGAACTATATACATATACAATATACACAGCTAATAGAGATTATACATTAAAGATAGAAGTATGTTTGAATAATTAACTCAGAATTACAGTGGTTTAAATGACGTAGATGTGGGTTATAGTACATATACTTTTACATGATATCTCATTTACAGTTTTAATAAAAGATTATGTTTTGCGTATAAACTCATGTGCCACACACTGGTATAACATGCTTCTCCTTACTGAGAGGTGTCTCACCCCAACATTATAAACATTTCAAGTGACCTAGAGACACGTGCAGGGCCGACTTAGAGATAGAAGATACGACCGAGTCAACATAGTTCTGGGGTGAGTTTTGGGCTGAGTTGTAGATCCCTCAGCATTTTGGGATTTTTTGGAAAGGTGTACACATATATGTATATAGTGGATCTGTAGTACTCTAGTATTGTGTATTTTGGGTTATAGTTGGATATTTATGTTTTTCCGCTGCATAGGTATTATACATGGAATGCACAGTTTACCATGGCACCCACTCTAAGTCGTGATGATGATATGTATATGGATACATGGTATTAGAGTTATAAAAAAAAGAAAAAAATTGTTTGAATTTTTGGGTCATTACACAACTTGCAAGAGTATCATGCCACATGCATATTTAAATATAGCAACATGCATGCATCTCTGCATTTTAGCATCATAAGTAGCATCATGCATGCATCCCTGCATTCTAGCATCATAAGTAGCAACATGCATGCACCACATAGCACCATTTATTTGTCTTGTTGTATAAGTTTTTGTACATTTCTTTTCATCCTCATCTAAGCAATCCTTGTTTCGTTAATGTCTGAATACTGAGGCACTGGCCCAGCCCTAAATCAAGTCATTTACCCTGAAACTGGGGCACAAACCCAGTTTGCTGCATCTACTCCGAAATTGGGGCAACTGACCCAAATCCAAATTGATTCATTTACTCTGAAACTGAGGCAATAGACCCAGGTCCAAATTAAGTCATTTTCTTTGAAACTTGGGCAACTGACCTAGGTCCAAATTGATTCATTTTCTTTGAAACTGGGGCATTAACCATGGTCCAAATTTTAGCATCCACTTTGAAACTGGGGCAGCAGCCTTTAGTAATTGATTGTAATGTCCACTTTGAAACTGGGGCATTGGTCCTTAGAACCAAACTATTCTTTGCAAGTTGTTATATCTACCGTAGAAACTAGGGCACTGGCCTTTAGGTCACAGACAATCTTTTTCCAAATATTGGAGGCCTTAAGCCTCTGAAATTCAAATAATCTCTTCCATGTTATTTCAAGTTAACCTAACTATCTCTTTTATTTGAGTAGTCATCAATCAGATACTATGGTATTCGGGTCCTCACACCCGATACGAGTCCTCCTTAGTTACTATAGTATTCAGGTTCCCACACCCGGCACAAGTCCTTCTCAGGTATTATGGTACTCGGGTTTACATACCCTGTACGAGTCATCCTTAGGTACTATGGTACTTGGGTTCACATACCCAATATGAGTCCTCCTCAGATGCTATGGCATTTAGGTTACCACACCCGATATGAGTCCTCCTTAGTTACTAAAGCATTCGGGTTTCCACACTTGGTATGAGTCCTCCTCAGGTACTATGGTACTCACGTTTACATACCCGACACGAGTCATCCTCAAGTGTTGTTGTACTCGGGTTCACATGCTTGGTACGAGTCCTCTTCAGATACTATGGTACTCGGGTTTACATACCCGGTACGAGTCATCCTCAGGTACTATGGTACTTGGGTTCACATGCTCGATACGAGTCCTCCTTAGATACTATGCTACTCGGGTTCACATACCCGATACGAGTCCTCCTCAGATATTATGGTACTCAAGTTCACACACCCAGTACGAGTCATCCCTAGGTACTATGGTACTCAAGCTCCCACACCCAATACGAGTCCTCCTTATATACTATGGTATTCAGGTTACCACACCCTGTACGAGCTCTCCTCAGATACTATGGTATTCGGGTTCCCACACCCTATACGAGTCCTCCTTAGTTACAAAGATATTCGGGTTCCCACACCCAGTACGAGTCCTCCTCAGGTATTATGGTGCTCGGGTTCATATACCCGGTATGAGTCATCTTCAGGTACTATGGTGCTTAGGTTCACATACCCGGTACGAGTCATTCTAAGGAACTATGGTATTTGGGTTCACATACTTGGTACGAGTCCTCCCCAAATACTATGGTACTCAGGTTCACATATCTGGTATGATTCCTCCTTATGTACTATGGTATATGATTCCTCCTTATGTACTATGGTACTCGGGTTCCCATACTAGATACGAGCCCTCCTTAGATACCATGGTATTCAGGTTCCCACTCTCGGTATGAGTTCTCCTCAAATATTATGGTATTCGTGTTCCCAAACCCGATACGAGTCCTACTTAGTTACTACGGTATTCGGGTTCCCACACTTGGTACGAGTCCTCCTTAGATACTATGGTATTCAGGTTCCTACACTTGGTGCACATCATTCTCAGATATTGTGGCACTCGGGTTTCTACACATGAGCCATCATCTTCAACCCTTTGTAGATCCCCACTAACCTCTAACTTCCAATTCAAAGTCTGCTAACTACTAATGGCTCAGAAAACCCACTAAAATCAGGCATTTCATCCCGGTAGTCAACATCTCAGTCACTTGAAAGCCCTGCTCTAACCTGGTAAAAATAGGCGTCATTTATCCTTATAGTCATATTTGTAAGAACCCGAACCGTGATAACAGGGTTTAAATAAATAAGAGAGGGGCAAAATGGGAATTTGGCATATTTGGTTGACAAAGCTAGCTTTCGCCGACGAACCCTTTGTTCTTCTCGTCGATGAAATTCAGAGACTTGTTGACAAGGAGAAGCCGAGGAGTCTCAAAAAAACCGTAGATCCTAGATTCGTCGACGAGGCCACCGATTCGTTGACGACGTCAGTGAAAGATTCTTCGACGAGAACACTATTTCGTCAAAGAATTTTGCCAGGTCAAAGGGCCTATAAATAGAATATTCTTTAGTTCCAAGCTAAGAAACTTCAAATATATATATATATATCTCTCTCTCTCTAAACCTCTCCCTACTCTCTCTCTAGATTTCTTCACCGATCGTTGATGGAATAAGAAATCTGAAGTTACCACGAGGATCATGGAAGGATTCTCTACAACTTCTACGGATCGAAATCTCGTTTCGGAGATTTTTGGGTTTTGGTGAAAAATTGAGGTTAGACTTGATTTTTAATTCTGATCCAGTAGTTTTATAGGTAACTGTCTTGTGAGTATATTCTGTACTGTGATTTGTAGGTTTTGGAACTCGGTTCGCTGTTTAGGGACCTTAGAGTTCGGGATTTGCTTTTGGGGGAAAAGGTAAGGGGAAACTGTGTTATATTGGTTATTTTTGAAATCGGACTTGGTGAAACTATGGTTCACGGTCCTGTGTGTGTTTTGGCTACTCATTTAGGGGGATCTAACGGGGAAAACAATGGGTTTTTCATTATTACAGTTTTGGAAAAAAGGGGGCGACGGGCTGCATCCCTGGTTTTGTTGAAAACCGTAGGTATATGTTGATTTATACTGTGATATTGGGATGGTCGTGCCTTGACTTGTTTAAACTATATTTTTTTGGAAAACCATGATTTAGATTACCAAATGGATGTGGTTTGTTTGGTTATATGAGCATGCATATGTTGTATCTTGGTGAAATAGGAACGGGGTTCTGAATTGTTCCAGGTTTGAAAATCCAGCTTTTGCCAAAGAGTGCGCAATACAACTAGATTGGTCGGCCTTCGAGCCGAAGGGTGTGTGAACACCATATCTGCACCGGTTCAACGATGATGCTATGCCAAGTTACCGGGGGCACCAGTGTTTGTCGAAGAGTGAAATATCACTAGACTGTTGGCGTTGGCCGAAGGGTGTGAAATACCACCAGATCACCGATTTTTACCGAAGGGTGTGAAATATCACCAGATAGTCCGGCTTCGAGCCGAAGGGTGTGATGACACTAGATTGTATTGCTTGGTTTGTGAAAATACTGGAACTGTTTTGATTGTTTTGATTATTGATTCATGCATGTTAGTGTATCATGATAACACTCAAATGCCACACACCGATATAACTTGTGTTCTTCCTTACTGAGAGGTGTCTCACCCCTACTGTACGTACATTTTTACAGGTCCTTCGAGTAACCGGAACTAGCGTCCTGGTGTAGGGAGCGTAGTGGCCGGTGTACTGCGTTTAGCGTTGGGTAAGTGCTAGGACTATATTTATGGTGGGTTGCTATTTTGAGATGTATTTGGGCACCCGTTTGTACGTTTTGATAGAGCCATGTTCTGCTATTGTATAGACTCAGGTATGGTACTGCATATGTGTATATAGATGACCTTTTTCTGCTGCGTATATAATTATGATTGGATGTGTTTAGGATGCCTAGGAACCCCACGGGGTCGAACCCTCATCCATTGTACTGTATCTTTGGATGTTTTATTAGATACAGGGACAGGTTAGATTACATTCTCACCCCCGGGTCCCATTTTCGTGTTCGAGGCGTGACAACTTGGTATCAGAGCTAACTAGGGGTGAGCAAACGGTCGGTTCAGCCAAATTCGGGTAATTAACCGAATTAACCAAAAAATTCGGTTAAATAATGTTGTTAACCGAACCGACTGAACTACTGAAACACACAGAACCAAACCCGATCGAATTACCAATTCGGGTAATTCGGTTAACCGATTTTAACCGAATTTATTCAATTATACATTAAATAAAAATTTCATAACTAATTTATTTTAATAATTGTGTCACTACATTTATTCTATCACATAGACTTATTTATTTTGAGGTGCAATAACTTTTATTTATTTGTTTATTCTAGGTCTTCGCAAATCAAGTGGAAATAAAAAAGAAGGCAATGTTTTTGTTATTATTGAAATGTTGAAAATAAAAAAGATGAAAAAAATTTCGCTGAAAATATTTATTGTCGGTGTCGTCATCCCCTTCAACGACAACATTAATTTCCACAAGATATATCCATGTTCATAATAAAAAACAATTATATTCATAATTTATACTTAAAATTTAATTAATTAATAATTCGGTTAATCGGTTAACTGAATTATTTTTTGTTGTTAATCGAACTGAAACCGATTAATCAAATTTTTATAAAATCCTAACTGAACCGACCGAACCAAGTTTTTTACTCGAACCGAACCGACCAATTTCGGTCGGTTAATTCGGTTTTCATTGAATTATGCTCACCCCTAGAGCTAACCAAGTTATTAGATGTGAGTGCATACCAGAGTATAGGATGTGGATATGGGTAGAGTTGGTTGAGGGTTGTTCGGTTGTTAGACCGGGATTTATTAACAGTATTCCATGTTTTTCCTGGGATGACGATTCCAATAAAAGCAGGGCAGATCATTGATGACTTTCATGTCGGTGTGATAGGACAAACCTAGACTGGTAGGGAGAAGTTAACACGATTAGTGTAGATCATTGTGTTAACTGTATCTGTTGTAGGGATACTGATAGATTCCTATTGTGTTGTAGAATGGAGCCCAAGGATAATAACCTAGGAAGTGGCTCCGAGGAGACTGCGAGCGAGGAGTCTTCTTCTGTGCCTCGAGGTTTGACAAGATAGGTATTATAGGAGATCGAGCGGAGTGTGAGGAGACGCGAGCGTTCTCCTGATGTTGCGGGGTGTACCATTGAGAGGTTCACACACATGCATCCTCTAACGTTCGCTAGAGGACCTGACCCGACGATAGCAGAGGATTGGGTGGAGAAGACTAAGAGAATCTTGGAGGTCTTGCACTGCACAGATAGGCAGCGAGTCTTCTATGCTACTTTCCAGCTGTCTAGGGAGGCGGGTCGATGGTGGACTTCGGTGAGTCTACTGAAGAAGAAGAAATCCGGTTCTGAGGAGATGACGTGGAGCCGTTTCAAGGAGGTGTTCTTTGACAGATACTTCCCGGCTTCAGTACATGATGCGAAGGCAGATGAGTTTTCTGCGCTGTCTTAGGGGAGTTTAACGGTGCAGGGGTATGGGGCTTGGTACATAAAACTGTCCCACTTTGCACCATGTATGATCTCGAGAGAGTATGAGAAGACTTGGAGGTTCGAGAAGGGTTTGAGGAAGGATATCCGAAGACTGGTGGGTATGCTTTAGATCCGCGAGTTCTCGGTGTTGGTGGATAAGGCCACGGTGATTGAGACCAGTATCCGAGAGGACGAGGTGGATCAGGAATCGAGGAAGAGGACAGTAGCTTTTGGTTCTCAGGCAGGGTCTCGTCAGGGATCGTGGAAGAAGAGGAGCAAGGGCTCAGGTTATCGATAGAATACCGAGCGCCAGGATTCTCAAAGGAGCCAGACTCGTAGGATCGTGTGTGCGTCCATCGCCACAGATTCATTCGGCATTTCAGGCGAGGAGGCTACTCTTGGATGGATGTCAGGGGTACCTAGCTTGTATGTAGGAACCGTTGCAGAATAAGTTAAGGCTCGAGGACATTCGGGTAGTCAGCGAGTTCCTGGATGTGTTTCCAGATGATTTACCCGGTTTACCTCCAGATTGTGAGGTGGAGTTTGCGATAGAGTTGCTGCCTGGTAAGACACCAATCTCTAAAGCTCCGTACCGGATGGCTCCAGCAAAACTTCGGGAGTTGAAGGAGCTGCTGCAGGAATTACTGGATAGGGGATTCATTCAACCTAGTGTTTCGCCCTAGGGAGCTTCAGTATTGTTTGTGAAGAAGAAGGATGGGTCGATGCGGATGTGCATTGATTACCGTGAGATTAACAAGGTAACTGTGAAGAATCGCTATCCTTTACCTCGTATAGATGATCTCTTCGACCAGTTGCAAGGGACACGAATCTTTTCGAAGATCGACCTGTGGTCAGGATATCATCAAGTGAGGGTTAGAGCGGAGGATGTAGCAAAGACCGCTTTCCGAACCAGATATGGCCACTATGAGTTCCTAGTCATGCCATTTGGGTTGACGAATGCTCCGGCGGTGTTCATGGATCTGATGAACAGGGTTTTCCATGAGTACCTGGATCGGTTCGTAGTGGTGTTCATTTATGACATTCTGGTATACTCGAGGAGTACGGAAGAGCATATGGAACATTTGAGGTTAGTGTTACAGATTTTGTGGGAGAAGAAACTGTATGCTAAACTAAAGAAGTGTGAATTCTAGTTGAGTCAGATTGCATTCTTAGGTCATGTGGTAACTGGTGATGGTATATCATTTGATCCTAGCAAGGTTGAAGTTGTGGTCGACTGGGTGAGGCCGAAGAATGTGCAGGAGGTTCGGAGTTTTTGGGGACTGGCGGGTTACTATCGTTGGTTCGTAGAGGGTTTCTCTAAACTGTCTGGACCTCTGACGCGATTGACCAGGAAGGGGGCGCAATTTGAGTGGACTAGTGATTGCGAGCAGTGCTTTCAAAAGCTGAAGTACCGGCTGGTTACTGCTCCAGTATTAACCATTCCTTCGGGGGATGGTGGGTTTGTGATTTATAGCGACGCGTCTCTAAAAGGCATGAGATGTGTGCTCATGCAGCAAGGTAAGGTAGTGGGTAAGGTAGTAGCGTACGCCTCTCAACAAATGAAAGAGTACGAGAAGAATTACCCTACTCATGATCTAGAATTGGCTGCTGTGGTATATGCACTGAAGATCTAGCGACACTATCTGTACGGGGTGTAGTGTGAGATCTTCACTGAGCATAAGAGTCTCAAGTATTTCTTCATGCAGAAGGAGTTGAACATGAGGCAAAGACGATGGCTTGAGTTGATTAAGGACTACGATTGCACGATCAGTTATCATTCGGGGAAGGCTAATGTGATGACTGATGCGTTGAGTAAGAAGTCAGGACCTGCAGTTGTATCTGCGATTGCAACTCAGTGTCACATCAGATGGGATTTGGAAAGCTCAGGTATAGAGTTGGTGGTTGGTGATCATCAGGCTTATCTTGCTGGTTTTGTTGTCCAGCCGACTTTATTCGAGCGTATAAAAGTCGCGCAGGCTAGTGATGTAGAGTTGACAGAGGTGATGGAAAAGGTATGGCAAGGACTGACTACAGAGTTTAACATCTCTGAGGGAGGTGTGCTGAGGTTTGGGACTAGATTGTGTGTTCCGAACGATTATGAGATCAAAAGGATGATTCTAGAGGAGGCGCATCATTCTATGCATACGGTACATCCTGGTAGTACAAAGATGTATCGGGACTTGCGCGAGACCTTCTAGTGGTCTAGTATGAAGAGGCAAATTGCTCAGTTCATGGAGCAGTGTCTAACGTGTCAGCAGGTGAAAGCTGAACATCAGAGGCCGGCAGGGCCGTTGCAGCCTTTGCCTATTCCGGTGTGGAAATTGGAGCATATTTCCATGGATTTTGTGACCGGTTTGCCACCAGCGCTTTACGGGCAGAATGCTCTCTGGGTGATCATGGATAGATTGACAAAATCTACTCATTTCATACCGATAAAGGTTGGCTATCCTTTGAATAGGCTAGCAGATTTGTATGTGTAGGAGGTTGTGAGAATGCATGGGGTATCGGTGTCCATTGTGTTGGATCGGGATCTGAGGTTTACTTCTCAATTCTGGACGAGCTTGTAGGAGGCATCGGGGATGAAGCTTACTTTCAGTACAACGTTCCACCCCCAGACTAATGGATAGTCGGAGAGGATGATTCAGATATTGGAAGATATGTTGCAAGCTTGTGTGTTAGACTTCGGTGGTAGCTGGATATAGTTTATGCCACTTGTAGAGTTTGCTTATAATAACTGTAGACACCCCATTTTTACCCAGGCCCAATATAGTTATTATTATTATCATTATTTATTTATTTTTATTTTTATTATTTTTATTTTTTTTCTTATTTATTATTATTATTATTATTTTTATTGTTATCATTATTATTTTTAGTATTTTTTATTACTATTATTATTTTTATTATTATTTTTATTATGATCATTATCGTTATTTTAAATATTATTTTATTATTATGATATTTTTTTATTATTATTACTTTACTATTATTTTTCTTATTTTTATTTTTCTTTATTATTACAATTATTATTATTTATTATTTTTATTATCATTATTATTAATACTATTTATTATTATTATTATTATTCGTATTTTTATCTTTATTATTATTTACTTTTGTTATTATTAGTATTATTATTATTTTGTTATTATTATTATTATTATTATTATTGTTATTATTATTATTATTATTATTATTATTATTATTATGTAGGGTTTCGGATTAAAGCCTATAAAAGGCCTAGCGAACGAACAAGGGAAGGGGGGGGGGGGCACGCACAGCACAATGCGGAGAGAGCCAATGAAATAAATTTTTTTTTTCTTCTTCTTCTTCTTCTTCTTGGTGGTCTTCTTCAGTTTTCACAACTCACAGCCCCCTCTTTATCTCCATCTTCTCCCACACTCAGCCTCCATCTCCACTTTCCAACAGTACCCCTGCCGCACCAGACCGCCGCCCTCTCTGCACAGCTCCGGCCATACCAGATCTCCGGCGACCATCACAAAAGAACCGCAACAACCATTACGGCAACCTCACCACCCAGTAACACAGTCAACCTCCCGGCCTCCATACTTGACGAACCAGCAGGTTCGGCCTCACACTAGACAGTCCAGGTATCGCCGTCATCGTCGCCCCATCTCCTCTGTCACCATACCAGCACCGCCGTCGCCGTCGAGCACTCATAGCTCTGTATCTCCGACAGCAACAGCAACTCCATCCACGACTCCGTGCACTAGCTGCAACCTCAGACTAGTCTCTACCCGCTGCACCCTCGGCGCCGGCTGTCTACAACCAGCCGAAGGTCCGGCAGCCACGCCCCACCTGCTGCAACTCCGACGAGATCCCTGACTGTAAGCCTCTCTGCATAACACACACACACTCACTCGCACACACACACTGACACACATAAATATACATATATATATATATATATATATATATTCTTTTATATTGATCATATTAAATATTATTATTCTCTGTATATTATTATTAGAAATATTATGGTATTATTTGTGTGTTACTATCAAACAGTAATGTTATGTTATTATTATTTAACAATATTATTATTATGTTAGTATTAATATTATATCGTTATGTGTAGCATTATTATTGTTATTATTACACTTATATTGCATGGTAGTTTTTTTTTTCTTTAATAATTATTATTTATTGTTATGAATTACCCTTATTATTGTTATATTGTAGATAATATATATATATACCCATGTCCATATTTTTAATTGTTTTCATATTTAATACCCATGTCTATATTTTTTTTATTGTAAATATTAATTGATTTGTTCCCATTGTTATAGGGTTTCTTTTATTTGCAGTGGTAAGTAGTCTATTGCCTTGTATCTAAATTGTGTGTATATTAATACATTGTTTGTTGTAGCATTTAATTAACTACGTTATTAATTGTGGTACGTTATTTACTTAGTATATATTGTGCATTTAGGGTTTAAACTATTACGTGTTGTATTTAGGGTTTTAATGGTATATTTAGGGTTTTGTTCAACATATGCTTTATTTAGGGTTCGATTGGTCTCTTATATTGTCATGATATATTAATGGTAAGGTTTCAAAATTATTTCTATAATTATTGTCGCATGTGTTATTTGTTAATTCTAGGGTTTAAATTGCTTCCCATAATATTTGCTGGTGTAATAATTTCCATTATTGTATATATTGCATGTATATTATAGGGTTTAATTTGTTTCCACATTGTTAGTGTATATTAATGGTAAAGTTTCAATTATTTTCTTAATGATTATTGTATATATCCTATATTTATTCTAGGGATTAATTGTTTCCATAAGGATTATTGTATATATCCTATATTTATTCTAGGGATTAATTGTTTCCATAATGACTATTGTATATATCGTATATTTATTTTAGGGATTAATTGTTTCCATATGTGCATATATTGAGAGTTAAATTAAGGGTTTTGATTATTCATAAGTGAGTATTATTATATTTATAGGATGTTAATATCTTACTATATGCTTGTGTATTATTATTATTATTATTACGTATGATATATTATTATTATTATTATTATTATTATTATTATTATTATTATTATTATTATTATTATTATTATTGTTATAAGTTTAGTATTACATTATTATTCTTATTATTGTGTGCATATCAGTACTATCTATTAGGTTGGTTTATTATTAGGATATGTCATTAGGTATTATAGTGATTTATCAGTACATAGTATACATGACATATTGTTGTTGTTATTATTATTATTATTATTATTATTATTATTATTATGATGTACTAAATTACTAGGGTATTATTACTACCATTATATTATTGATGTGTTATTATTGTTAAATTAGGATTATATTACTATTAATGCAGTGTTATTATGATTATGCGTTATGAGCGCGTGTTATATAATTGTTATTTATGTAGTAGTGTTGATATTTGTTTTTATTATTTTATAGTATTATTTATTTTCGTGTGTATATTATCCCTATGATTTTATTGCGGGGGTATGAGCCTTTGGGCATCACGTACCCTAAGCTCTGAGGGAATATATATATATATATATATATGTATATATTATATTTATTTATTTATTTATTTTTTATGTGTATTTATAAATTCATAAAAAAGAGTAATTTAAAGATTTATTAGATTAACTTAGGGATAATTTCAAATTAATTAGGTACCGTTCGTAAGAACGGGCGCGTAGGGGGTGCTTGTACCTTCCTCTCGCGTAACCGAACTCCCGAGCCTAACTCTGGTAATGTAGACCTATTATATCCCTAACGGGGTAGTAATACGTGTTCTAACCACACTAAAGGTTAGTGGCGACTTCGACATTCCAATTTTTTCGATGAAAATATTAAAATTGATTTTAATTTCGCTGCCCGGGGCACACGCGCTCCCGGGACGTCGCGACAATAACAGCTTCCAGTCTAGTATTGGGATGGCACCGTTCGAGGCTTTGTATGGTCAGAGGTGTCAATCTTCTTTGTGTTGGGATGAGGTTTGTGAACGTCAGGTGTTAGGACATGAACTTGTGCAGCAGGCGTCTGAGAAGGTGGGTTTGATCTGGGAGAGGATTAGATCAGCTCAGAGTCGGCAGAAGAGTTATGCAGATGTTCACCGCCGTGAGTTAGAGTTCGTATTGGAAGGTAAGGTATTTCTACGCATTGCTCTGATCAAAGGAGTGATGAGATTTGGGAGGAAGGGCAAGCTGAGCCCAAGGTATATCAGACCATTCGACGTTCTTGAGCGAGTGGGTCCGGTAGCCTACAGAGTTGCATTACCTCCAGCACTTTCGAGGGTCCATGATGTGTTTCACGTATCCATGTTGAGGAGGTACGTGTTGGATCCTCCATATGTTATTAGTTATGATGAGTTGGAAATTGGGAATACTTTGACTTATGAGGAGATACCTATTCAGGTTTTGGGTCGTAAAGTTCAGAAGTTTCGTACCAAAGAGATACCGTTAGGGAAGATATTGTGGCGAAACCATGAGGTTGAGGAAGTTTCTTGGGAACTGGAAACGAAAATACGCCGGAAGTATCCACAGTTGTTTTGAGCACTTGTACATGATCCTACTGTGGGTTGGGATAGGTGGTTAGTTGTCGGGAGTGTGTGTGTGTACTGTGAACTCCTAAGACAGTTGTATATGTAACCATGATATTCCTCCGCCATTAGTGAGGGTATGTATGTGTATGTGTATGATAGGACTGCGCTGTAGTAGTCTCCAGTTGCTTGTTGGAGGTTCGTATATGTGTTCGATTGTATGTATGAATCTGGGAATGAGAGATGACAAATTTCGAGAACGAAATTTTTGTAAGGAGGGGAGATTGTAAGAACCCAAACCGTGATAACAGGGTTTAAATAAATAAGAGAGGGGCAAAATGGGAATTTGGCATATTTCGTCAACGAAGCCAGATTTCATCGACGAAGCCTTTGTTATTCTCGTCAACGAAATTCAGAGACTCATCAACAAGGAGAAGTCGAGGAGTCTCGAAAAAATTGGAGATCCCATTATCGTTGACGAGGCCATCGATTCGTCGACGACGTCAGTGAAAGATCTGTCGACGAGAACACTATTTCGTCGACGAATTGGGCCTGGTCAATGGGCCTATAAATAGAATATTCTTTACTTCTAAGCTAAGAAACTTCAAAAAATATATATCTCTCTCTCTCTAAACCTCTCCCTACTCTCTCTCTCTCTCTCTCTAGATTTCTTCACCGATCGTTGATGGAATCAGAAATCTGAAGTTACCACGAGGATCGTTGAAGGATTCTCTACAACTTCTACAGATCGGAATCTCGTTTCGGAGATTTTTGGGTTTTGGTGAAAAATTGAGGTAAGGCTTGGTTTTCAATTCTGATCCGGTAGTTTTGTAGCTAACTGTCTTGTGAGTATATTCTGTACTGTGATTTGTAGGTTTTGGAACTCAGTTCACTGTTTAGGGACCTTAGAGTTCGGGATTTGCTTTCGGGGGAAAAGGTAAGGGGAAATTGTGTTATATTGGTTATTTTTGAAATCGGACTTGGTGAAACTATGGTTCACGGTCCTATGTGTGTTTTGGCTACTCATTTGGTGGGATTTAAAGGGGGAAAACTATGGGTTTTTCACTATTACAGTTTTGGGAAAAAGGGGGCGACAAGCTGCATCCCTGGTTTCGTTGAAAATCCTGGGTATATGTTGATTTATACTGTGATATTGGGATGGTCGTGTCTTGACTTGTTTAAACTGCATTTGTTTAGAAAACCATCATTTAGATTACCAAATGGGTCCTTGTTTGGTTATATGAGCATGCATATGTTGTATATTGGTGAAATAGGAATAGGGTTCCGAATTGTTCAAAGTTTGAAAATTCGGCTTTTACTGAAGAGTGCGCAATACAATTAGATTGGCCGGCTTTCGAGCCGAAGGGTGTGTGAACACCAGATCTGCACCGATTCAACGTTGATGCTATGCCAGTTTACCGAGGGTACCGGCATTTGCTGAAGGGTGTGAAATATCACCAGACTGTCGACGTTGGCTGAAGGGGGTGAAATACCACCAGATCACCGATTTTTACTGAAGGGTGTGAAATATCACCAGACATTCCGGCTTTGAGCTGAAGGGTGTGACGACACCAGATTGTATTGCTTGGTTTGTGAAAATACTGGAACTGTTTTGATTGTCTTGATTATTGATTCATGCATGTTAGTGTATCATGATAACACTCAAATGCCACACACTGATATAACCTGTGTTCTTCCTTACTGAGAGGTGTCTCACCCCCGCTGTACGTACATTTTTACAGGTCCTTCGAGTAACCGGAACTAGCGTCTTGGTGTAGGGAGCGTAGTGGCCGGTGTACTGCTTTTAGCGTTAGGTAAGTGCTAGGATTGTATTTGTGGTGGGTTGCCATTTTGAGATGTATTTGGGCACCCGTTTGTACGTTTTGATAAAGCCATGTTCTACTCTTGTATAGAATTTGGTATGGTACTGCATATGTGTGTATGGATGACCTTTTTCCGCTGCGTATATGATTGTAATTGGATGTGTTTAGGATGCCTAGGAACCCCATGGGGTCGGACCGTCATCCATTGTACTGTATCTTTGAATGTTTTATCAGATACAGGGATAGGTTAGATTACATTCTCACCCTCGGGTTCCATTTCTAGGTTCGGGGCGTGACAATATTGCTACAAAATAACGAGGAATAACCTCCACCGTCATTTTCAAGCAACAATGTCCATAAAGAGGGACAACTGTAATCACCCTAATTTTTACCATGTCATTTTAATTATGAAATAGGGGTCTTGAATTCAATTAGTCCAAATTTTGAAGGTTGGGATTGTTCATCATTAATTAATTGTTCCTAAGTTCCTAAGTTGATAGGGTTGTAATTGATTTACTTAGCCATGTTCATAAATGTCCTTAACCAATTATTTCAAAATCAGATCATAAAAATTTAATTGAGGTTAGGAATTTATTTTTTGTCAAAATTGTTTGGAATTTTTAATTCTTGTGTGTTTCACACATACTTAAGGGTGGGCATGCATAATAAAGTAAGACATTTTATTAAAGGGGCACGTGCCCAAGTCATGGAGTACGTGGAGGTGTTGAAATATAGGATATAGAGAAATACAATACTGGGGAATACAGGGAAATACTGCACAAATACATACAAAGGAAATATAGGGAATTACAGTGAAAATATAGAGGAAATAAAAATCAGATCAAAATCTTCAAATGTCACGTGTGAGCATATTCTGAAGCATCCTTGGGGGTCCTTTTCACCAAATTGGAAAGAAAAATAGGAAAGTTAGAACTGTTAAATAAAAAAATGAAAGGAAGTTAAGCATGTGTGCGAAAGATTACCTTGGTTAAGGGTCAGTATATAAACAAATTCTTAAGAGATATTGAAAAATTTTGAAATATTCCCTCCTCAGACTTGCTGCCAGAATCTCCATTAATTGTAGAATCAACCCAGTCACGAGAATTAGGGAACGGATCACTGTTGGAAGGAAAGCGAGCAATCGATTGCTACTGGGAAGGAAAGAAGGGAGAAAAAGACCAACTCGCCCTTACCTAAACTGACCTGGGACCAACCCTATAAATAAAGAGTATCGCATAGAGGAGAGGACACAATTGAGAAAAGGCGAGAAGGAGTGCATACTCAGAGCAAGGAGGACAGACAAAGGTCGAAAGAAAGAAGTTCTTGAAGGGGTTTTCAAAACTTTAACAACTCCACATGATTCTCAAAAGTTGGAACCCTCCCTTCAAAAGGCACACCCGCTGGTCCCTGACTACCTCATTTGAATAAGACTCTTCATAGAGCCAACATTCAGAATTCAGAGGTCCTACAAACTCACAAGAAGGACAGGAAGACCAGATGAGAGGAATAAAAGAGGTAAAACCAACAAGCTTTCCCTTCCTAAGTTATATTCTAGAATGCATTAGATTGTGAACGAAATTATGAATGCAGAAACTCAAACCCAAAGTTGGGTTCAACTGTAGAGACCCGAACCCAGAAATTAAATAAGAAAGAAAGAAAGGAAAATTTCAACATGGAACAGCACGCTTCGTCGACGAAGCCAGTGTTCTCATCGACGAAGGCCCTTCTATGCTTCGTCACCAAAATTCAAAGCCTGGTTGATGAAGAGATCCAGAACGTCCGAAAAATATCATGCTTAGGGTTCGTTGACGAGGTCCTTCCTTTGTTGATGAACATCCTTTTGTGAATCGTCGACGAAGGCGCCATTTCGTCGATGAATTTGACCGGGTCAAGGGGCTATAAATACGATTTTTGTTTGCTTCTTCATTAAGAAATCTAAAAATCTCTCTCTCTCTCTCTCTCTCTCTCTCTCTCTCTCTCTCTCTCTAGAACCCATGCCCACACTCTCTCTCTCTTCGATCGTTCATCGCCCGTTTCGACAATCGGAAGATACCACAAGGATCAAGGGACAAATCTCTGTGAGTCTAGCGAAGTAGATTCCAGAACTCGGGGAGAAGTTCGGGATCGGTTTTCTAGCGTCTCGGGTCGTTTCTAGGAATCAGGTAGGGGGATTATATTATGTCAGTTATGATAGTAGAGCCCTGTTATTATATTCTTATGTAAAGTATGGTACCATAGCTAAATGTATGTAGAGGCGCAATCCACAGACTGAGAGTGTGGATAGGAAAGGTGATTGGTGACCTAGGTAAAGTACTTCCCAAAGGTTTTCTAAGGCTCCATTCGATGCAGTACTCCCAAATGACTCAACCTTCGGGCAACCTTTGGGTACAGATTGAGTAGGCACCATAGTACTACTTTATGTTTGATTTAGTATTAGTCGGCCGGCTATTGTCTAGGTCCAACCTTCGGGCCGCATAACCCGTCATAGGGGGAAGCATGTCGCACGTGTATGTGATGGCGTGATGACGCTAGTCCTATAGACCAGGTTGTATCTTCTAGGCATATATGGGCACATTTACTATAGAAAGAGCTATATTAAGCCAGCAGTATGTTATTATGAAAGCATGTATTTTCAAATATACATTTTAGTACAGTTTTAAATTCCAGATAAATGATTAATGTTAACAGTATTATGTAAACATGAAATCTCATGTTAACCCTACACTGATGATAATGTAATCTGTCTTACTGAGAGGTGTCTCACCCTAGTATACAAATGTATTTTCAGGTCCTTTGAGGGATCAAGCCTAACGTTCTTCTGGGCTGAGTTAGGTAGCTAACAGTCCTTATCAGAGCTAGTGAGATATTAGTCAGTGTCTGTCTTTTGGGATTGTAGTAGTAGATTATGTTTTAATTATGTATGGATGTATATGGAAAATAGTTAGAAACTCTGGTATGTATAAGATGATGTTGTATTTCCATTGTGTATGTTTATACGGATTAATATGGAACACCCATTTTCCCTTATTTGGGCAGGTTGTATAAGTAAGGTATCAGAAGGCCAACTCTGAACCTAAGCCTGAATTGACCTAAAGCCAACTCCTCAAAGTTGAGCCCTGAGCACTGAACTAAACCTGTCTTAGTCCTATTGAACCCGATGCTGAACAAAACCCAAACCCAAGCCCATTTGTTTTTCTTAAAGACCCGAGGCCCACTTGTTTTGAAAACTTAAAGCCCGCTATTTTTAAATAACCTGAGCCCACGTCATTTTTAAGACCTAGGCCTATACCATTTTTAAACCTCCATATCTAATAACCCAAGCCCACACCATTTTTAAAACCTAGACCCACCAATTTTAAATAACTTAGGTCCATATTTTTAAAGTCATTCGAGCCCGCTAACTATTTTAAACCCGAGAAAAATTTTTAAACCCGAGCCCATTGCCACTTTTTAGCTCGAGCCCACTAACATTCTTTAAAACCAAAACCAATTTTCTCAAAAAAGGAGAACAAGCCCACAAAATAGTTTTAAAACCTAAGCTCAACCCAACACCAAGCCCACTCGGGACCTAACTAAGCCCACACGAACCCACAGGTTGACTCACACGAGTCAACCCATGTCAACTTAATGAGTTAGGGTTCGGACGAGTCAACTCATACATGAACCCTAACCTCCTAACCCTAACCCTCGAATCTGTGAAACTTTAGACTCGAACCAGCATCCAACTCACATGCAATGATGGATCATACACACAATCACACATAGAAAGAACAAAAAGATTAAGTAGGGGAGATAATACTTATCTGTTGCACCATTGAGAACCGAATAGACCCATTCTTGGGTCTAGCACCGAACCTCACAATTGGAACACCCTCAGGTGTTCTAAAGTTTGCCACTGGAAAGGCGAACAAATCTGGAGTAACAATTTCACTGATAAAGAGGAAGTTGTAAACTAGGGTTCCCGATTTTCAAAATGACAAAGGTTTAGGGTTTTCCAATCACAAGAGAAAGAAAATCTAGGGGTTTTCAAAGAGTAAGAAAACTAAGGGATATGAAGACCTAAACCTAGGTTTCAGGTCATTCGAGAGGGAAACAAAGATAGATAGTTTTCTTTCGAGAATCATCGAGGAGTTAGAGAACCGAACGAGAGGAAGCTAGGGCTTTGGGAAAACAAAGATTTGACCTAGGTTTAGATCGCTCGAAGGTGGTAAGCGAGAGGAGAGAAATTCAGATAAAGAGAAAGAAAGGAGCTTCGGAGAGGAAAGAGAGAGTTTTTAAAGAGAAGAGAGAGTCTCGAAAGGTAGAGAGAGAGAGAGAGAGAGAGAGAGAGAGAGAGAGAGAGAGAGAGAGAGAGAGAGAGAAAATGGAAAATGGACGAAAAGGTAAAATTTTACCTTTTATATGTTTACTCTCATAGCCACTTGTGCGTGACACGCGGCGCTCCATCTTCCACACGTTCTGACCATTACGCGGCTCCTCTTTAGCCTTTCGATATGTGTTTTTTGGTAACAGACACGATCGTGCCACGTACGCGATCCATGTCGTATTGATCCACCATGCCCAATGGCCTACACATGGCCTTCATGCGTCAACCTAACATCACTCGCTACAAGATTTAATGAGAAGATATATATATTTACAGGACATGTGTCCTCACCCCGAAGATGACATGTGGTCCAGACCAATTGACTCAGTCTGTTCCTTTGCGAACCGGTTGACCCACCAAGCCGGTATATTGTATTTTATTATTTATTTTCTTATTATATTATTTTTTAAAAAAATTAGAAAAAATATAGAAAAATCACAAAAATCAAGAAAAATCATAAAATATATTTTTGAGGTCAGGATATTATTTTACGCATATTTCATTTGGAAAAATAGAAAATAGGTTCCCAAAACCTCCTAGAAAATGCTGGAAATAATTGTTTAGTATTTAAGAAAATTCAATAAAATTTTTGAAATAAATCTAGGAGTTATTTTTATATAATATTTTCTTGATTTTCATCCCTATGATTTTAAAAAAGGGGCATGGGCTTTTCAAACTTTTCGTGTCCTAGTTCTGAGGGATACTTTATTATAAATATACTATGTAAAAACAAAATGTGAATATTTGTATGGTTTATTATTTTGCATGTATATTAGCATTTTGTAAATTCACAAAGGGAGTAAAATAAAAAGGCTACTAAATTTAAATTGGGTAATTTTCAATTAATTAGGTATCATTCATAGAAGGGATGTGTAGGGGGTGCTAGTACCTTCCCCTCATATAACCGAACTCCCAATTCCGTTCATGGTAACGTAGACTGATTCTACCCTTAATTGGGTGCTAATCATGTGTTCTAACCACATTCCAAAAGGTTAGTGACGACTCAAAGTTTCAATTTTTTCCCGAAAATAGCTAATCATTTTTCATTCGCCCACCCCGGGGCACACTCGCTCCTAGGACGTTGCAACAATTAATTTTATTAATATTTATTTGTCCTTTCTATCATTTTCCCAGCACCGTGTCCTTGACTAATAATAATGCTTGAGCTCTCAACCACAATTTGATGGTGAGAATGTGAATTATTGGACTCAAGGCTTGATTCTTCACTTTGTATAGCTAAACTATTTATATCTTTTTATTAAATTCTCATTTTGATGCATTTTTACTATGCAATGTTCCTAGAGAGGCTAAAGGCTCTAATTATGTACAATTAATGATTATATGTAATTAAAAAATAAATAAACGTAAATGCTAAAACACCACCAACAATCATAGTTCAAAAATAGAATATTTAGAGGAATAAGGCCATGAATTTAGGCATAAATGCCTCAAATTCACCAGCATTTTACTATTTTTCTCACTTGCTATAATGATGGATTTACACTCTTTTGTCTTTTCTCATGAAAAATAAAAAGCATAATGGGGGTAAATTTGTCATTTAATACAATAAAAAAAAATAAAAGCACAGTATTATAAACTTTTTTTTCTTTTTTTTTTGGGGAATAAACACCTCCCTACTTTTATATTAAAATTTTCAAGTTCAAATTTGAAATGAAGGAAGGGAGAGGGTTGAGTGAAATGAATAGTGCCACCTTATATAGTCAAGATCCAATGAACCTCCTTATATATCTTAATTACGATACAGTTGTATCAAATATATAGCGAGTTTGGACTAGGTCTTGGGTCCAATAGCCAGATAGATTATAACTCATCTCCTAGCTACTTTTTGTCGGCCAGTTCGAGCTAAATGAAGGAAAATGTACCTCAATTAAGTTTTGTCAATTGCATATTTATAAAATTAATATAATTATAGGGAAGATAACTAAAAAATTTATATATAATTTAGGGTATTAGCTCTTGGTTTAATTAATGGTATATAAGTGAAGATTAACTCATTGTATAATTGAATCACTTTTAAGTAGTATTAGGAGGATGAATTTTAAGTTTTGGATTTGGATTTTTGTGAATTTGCATAAAATTTAATATAATTGTGTACTATATTTTATTTAAATTCACACAAATTTAAATTTAGGACCTGAAATCTAAACTTTCAAACATAGGGTTAGAATCAACTATTAAAATAAAAAAGAGATTATTAAGGCAATAATTTTAATGAACATAAAATCAATATGTTAATTAACTTAATTTGTTCATGCTCCCTTCTTTTCACATTATTATAAGTAAAGACTTGAGATTGGATTTCATTAATTGCTTGATGAAGTCCTTTTCAAGGTATTAAAGTCTTGAGAATTATTATTAAAGAATTGAGATTAAATTTCACTTTAGCTAGTGTTGAGATTTTTATTATGAATAGAAGGATGTGAGGATTCGTTTCACAATCTAACCTTGTTAGCTATTAAGTTATATTTTATTTGTGGAATTGAATAGAAAATTTGAATGGAAAATGGAAAAAAAACGAAGAAATCAAGTGATAAAATCGATTTCATTGCATACCTTTAAACAAAACATACAATTATATCAAGTCTTTATCATAATGTTCCGAAGGGGGTCAACTCCCAAAATATGGTGGTTGAATCTTCATGTCGTCTCGACTGAATGGCAATCTTGATATCATATAATGGGGTAATGCATGTGGTGAGAAATGGGTCAAATTTTGGTCCAAGGGAGTCGCTACTAACCTCATTTTTGTCCTTTTCTTCTCTTATGCTTCTTCTGAATAGCTCTAGAAATTCCTCTCTCCAGCCTTTGAGTGTTCTTCAAGCACTAACCCTCTTCAATCCTTGTACACTCACCCCTTGTAGTAACCCGGAAAAAAATTAAATTATATTAATTAATTTAATTAGTTATTAATTAAACATTATAAAATTAGATTTATTAAATAAATAATATAATAAATATATAGATATATAAATATATATAATATTAATATAATGATATATATATATATATATATATATATTATTTATGTATATATATAGAGGAAGTAAAACTTCGTGAGGAAGTTACTTTCTCAGGAAACACAAAGAGCATCCGTCTCTCTCTCCTCTTAATGTCTCTCTCACTCCTCCCCCACTCCTCCTCTCTCTCCTTATTTTCTCGACAAATATTAAGACAATCGAAAAACGGAAAATACCATTGGGTTCCATTCTTCGCCACCAACATTCCTACAAGAATGGATTTTTCATATGAGTGTCGTAGGTACCACTATTGGGGTAAGGTAAACCCACTCTTTCTCCTCAATTTCTCTCAAATCTTTAGCCTAACTGGCTATTTGAAACCACCACATGGTTCTAGGAGCGTTTCTCTACAACCCTAGTAGGGTGGATTTTTGCATTGGGTTTTTCAGGCACCAATCCAAGGCTAGCGTAAGATTTAGGAAATTGAGCAACGTTGTGGTTTTTGGTAATTCAATTATTTATTTGAAATTTATGAGTTTAGGAAATATTCAAATAGTATTTTGTTTGGGGTGGAATTGATAAATTAGGAATTATGAATTCAGGATTCGGGTGAACGCCGCGGGTATAATTTCGGGATTTCTACAGGTCTAGTTCAGGAAATCAGGTAAGGGAAATAGATTAAGCTAGTAGTTTTTTGAATTTATCGGTTAAAATGGAAATTTTAAGTGTTCATAAATAAATAAATAAATATATATATATATATATATATATATATATATATGAATGATTATCATGTGAGTTTTAAAAGAAAAGCCAACCGTTTGAATTATGATTTTGAACCTAGGGTTGTGTAGATATTATTTGTGAAAATGAAATGTGGAAAGTAATGAATTTTCTAAATATTTGTGGAGGATATTAAATGTATATCTTTAGTAAACTGATGATGAACATAGGTTGGCTTTTGTTATTTTAAATGATATGATTATGCGTATTATTGAAATGGTGTGGCATGAGTAAAATGAAAATACTGTGATGAATTATGATATATTTATGAGATGTTAGGAATACTGAAATGTGATGAGAATATATATTGCACATGTATTGTTTAATTAGAACAAGATATGAATGTTAAATTGCAATGTATGATTTGAGAACCTCGGTGGACCATAATGAGGCACAGTATTGTTGCGTATGATTTTTTGCAGAGATTTGTGCACCCACACGTCTCGTGGAGAGTGTGGAGGTGGGATGGTCGATTGTACTGTGTAGGGTAGAGATCCCCCCCCCCCCCTGGAGTCTAGACCAGTGTGGGAAAGACAATTTGACTTATAGACTGAAGAGATTATTTTCTGATTTAACTATGGTAGGCCGACCAGGGTTAAGTCTAGCCTTCGGTCCGCACAACCCATCATGGGGGGAAGCATGACAGTAATTATCCATCCGGTAGTGAGTTCTAAATGCATAATTGTTTAATTTAACCAGTGCATAATATGAGAACAAAACATGTGAATGTAGATGTGAATACAGAGTAGCATGAAATCAGAGTAATGCGAAATGGTAATGGGAAATGTAGATGATGTAAAATGTGGAAGTGAGATTCATGTGCATGAAATCAGAGTAATGCAAAATGTGAAAGTGAATTATATGATGTGAAATACTTAGAACATGAAAAGATGAGTAATACAGAGATAACAGATACGGAGTACAGAAAATATGTATTATATATTGTAATATTATATTTATTTGGGGCGAAGTATACACTCCGCCCGAGGGCTTGCTGAGAAAGGCGAGTACCCTGATTAGTATCTGATGTAGCCATACTGGGCTGCATAACGTATTAGGGCGAAGGGAAGCTACTTGTATGGGTGGGTAATCTTCCCTATTCTCGGAAACTTCTGCCAATAAACATTTGTGTGAAAGTGTGGGTGTACGGGATAAACAAATCACCTGAGGGCTTACTGAGTAAGGTAAGTTCCCTGATATGCTTCAGTTGTAGCCACAGGTTGCATAAGGTATCAGAGCAGAGGGGTGCTATTTGTATGGGCAGGTAATCACTCCAATCCTTGGGAACTCTCGTTGGCAAAATATTCTGCATGTGTGTGAGTAGGGACAAAGAATGGTTTCATAACTGTGATACTTTTATAAATGATGATTATATATTTGTACACAAACCTCATGTTAGCCACACACTTATGTTAATCTATTCCAACTTACTGAGATATGTCTCACCCGATATGGAATTTTATCTTTTCCAGGAGGACCATGTGATCGAGCTCAGTGACCTTGGGGCTTGGCGTAGCATTTTTTAGAGAAAGAGGGTATAAACGTTGGTTACATTTTTGAGTTGTATATTTTAGGGCTGTATTATATTTAAGTTTTCTGAGATGTATATATATATGTTTGTGAATACTAGATGTTGGAGAATACCTTTTGAGATTATAGATATGTAGAAACTTTGGTAAATTATTGAGGTGTTGTTATTATTTTCACTACATGATCGAGGTTATGGTATCAGGTTATAAATATTCGGGTCATTACACCCTTGCTTTCTATCTAACTCGTTCTCTATATTTTCTCTTCTACTTGGATAGTTCCCCTTAGGGTCTCCTCCTTTTTCTTTCTATTGTATTTATTTATTTATAGGCTAGGGAGGGAAAACAAGATCGTAAGGGGTTAGGATTTGTTTAGGCTGGCAGGGGAGGCAAGGTGGTAGAGCAGAGTGGAGCAAGGGTCAGACTAATGGAGTTGTTTGAGGCAAGGGGTTGGAGTGGGGGAAAAGGACCCCTATGGGTAGTCTTGGGGGGATGGGGTCTTAGAGGGAAATGGGCCTAAGCGGAGTTGGGGCTTGGTCTAAGCACAAGCCCACTTTGGGCCTGAATTTCCTAATTGAGCCCATTATGGGCCTTAAACTCCAAAATAAACCCAACTGGGCTTTTACTAACTTGGGCCCTTGTTTTTGTTTGTGCAGGTGCTCGGAAGGCTAGCCCGTCGAGTTTCGACGATGGTTGAGAGCGGCCTATTGGCCTTATAAGGCTTAACATCTTGTTTTGATGCTAGCAAACAAGAGAAACTTAACATATTTGGTTGAGTAATGATATTTCATGACTCACAAGGATCAAGCATGTAAATGCAAGGTCAAGGATCCATTGCAAGCTTATACTTCAAATAAGGATGATCATATGAAGCTTAAAGCATGGATTTCAAGATGATATTTTAAAGCTTGAAGAATATGAGAACATGGACGTTAAAAAGCTTGAAAGTATATCAAAGCTTAAAGAAAAGCAAAAGAGCCAAAAGAAAGAACCAGAGAAAAGCAAAGCGAGAAAGCTCAAAAGACAAGGATGAAGACTTAAGCTCCAAGAATGTTCAAAGTGCTAGAAGTCTTTATGTAAGTGCTTCATATTTTAAATATCTTTTGAAATATTTTTGAAACTCTTTTAGGGTTAAAGATGGACTTAGAGACCAGTATTTTAAAACCCTAGAAAATGTTTTTGAAAAGTCACATTCAAGGTTTTCAAATAACAAAAGGTTTAAAAGCTTTAAAAAATAGAAGTTTTGTGAAAATTGATTGGTCAGTCAACTGACCAGAACACACTGAGTTTTCCCAGCCAACTGACAAATATAACCATTGATTAACTGCCCAGCCGACTGACTATTTTGAACTGAGATCAGTCAGCCGACTAACAAGCCCAGTCAACTGACTCTTTTTGAACTGTGTTCCGTCAGCCGACTGACAATTTTCTGGAATTTTTTTCTAACAGACAGAAGGGTCTCAGTCGCCTATCCAACCGACTGACCCTACGAGAATTTAAATTTTGAACTTCAACAGGAAAATTCTAAAAATTAGTTTTTCAAATATGAACGTTATAAAAACTTGGTGGACACTCCAAGTAACTTGGGAAACAAGGAAACTCACTCTTAAAAGTCTATAAATACTCCTTTAAATCCAAGAAATCAATTAATTAACCAAGTAATCACACAACATTCAAGCATTCAACTCTCAATCTCTCACAAAGCTCTTTCTTGCTCACACTCTTGTTGAGAGAATTCTACTGAACTACAGCTGATATTCATTTAGAGAAGGAATTGGTGATATCTTATAATTAAGCTTTAATTCTATTTCATCTTGATATTTAAATTCTTGAAGTTTATAGTGCTGAATATTGTACTAATCTGCTCTGTTTGAGAATATTCTTGTACTCAACGTTTACTTTGTATTTCTTGTAGTTCTTAGATGATTTAAGGTGTTCGGATCATTGACCAAGTGTAGGGTATCGCTTGGAGAGGTGACTACTCTAGCCTATTGAAGGAGTGACAGAGTGTGGGGTATCACTTGGAGAGGCCGGCTCTGACCTTTTAAAGGAGTGTGTAACGGTTTTGTTCCACCCGAAAAGGAACTGGTTTAGTGAATCCTTTGGTGGTTTGCCAAAGGCGAGGACATAGGTTGGGATAAGCCGAACCTCGTAAAAAATCTGGTCTCACTCTCTTTCCCTTACTCTTTAATTTTCAACAAACATATAAACAGTGTGGATGTTTTAAATTCCTTAATCATAAAAACTACATGGATTGGAAATTAAATAAAGCAAAATTTAATTTTGATTTGGGATTGCGAAAATCGTAAGGGAGTACGCTGGTTGATCAATACTTTGTGGAAACCTCAAAGGGAGTACGTTGATTGGTTAACACCCAAAGACAAATTAACTAAGAGTTTATTTAAATTTTGAGTTGTTGGGAATTTGAGTTGTGGTTTGCATTGAAGAATCAATTTCATTCTCTACAAGACTTGCATAAAATTCATATACACAGGGTTGTTAACAAACGCTGAAAGGTGAATATTATATTTTTTGGGTTGAACACTTTGATTGTTGAATGGTTGGTTGATTGTTTAAGATTTATTTACTTGTGTTGTATTGGTTACTTTTTTGGTATACGGTTGTGGATTGAATTTTGTTTTAAGTATTTGTTGTGTATTGGATAAATCAACCAAAAGTCAAGAATTCATTAAAAGAATTAAAAGAGGTTAAGGATTCTTGAAAAGAATTAAAAGAAATTTTAAAAACCCAATTCACTCCTTCTCTTGGGACTACACCTTAGTTTTCAATTGGTATCAAAGCGGGATTATAACAAATCCTAATAAGTAGTTATATAATGATCTAGATGGTACGCTTAGGCGTAGCTCCCTTTGGAGAGGAACAATTCTCAACTAGGTCTCCTATCTTTTGTGGTTTAAACTATACATTTTGGAAACAACGCATAAGAATCTATCTACAAACCATGGATTGGAAATCTTGGAAGGTTGTCACACATGGTGACTTAATTCCTACTAAAATCATAGATGGTAAAGAAGTACCCAGAGAAGAAAAAGAATGGACCGACCATGACCATAAGATGCTACATATAAATTCTAGTGCTATGAATGCATTGTATTGTGCCTTTGATATGAATGGATTCAATAGAATCATGGCATGTAAATCAGAAAAAGAAATTTGGGATAAAAGAAGTAACCTATGAAGGTACTATTGATGTAAGGGACAATCAAATCGATATACTCACTAGCGAGTATGAAACTTTAAGGATGAACCCGGAAGAATCCATCACTAATATGTACACTAAGTTCACCCACATAATAAACTCCCTAAATGCATTAGGAAAAACTTGTACCACTTATGAAATAATTAAAAAAATTCTTAGAGGGTTGTCACCTATATGGGAACCAAAAGCCATTGCAATAACCGAAGGAAGAAATTTGAAAAACACTTCCCTAGATGAATTAATAGGTTCTCTCCTCACATATGAAATGACAATGAATGAAAGAAGTGGTAAAAACTAAAGCCCAAGAATCTATAGCCTTCAAAGTTTCAAAATAAAACTCTAGTAGTGAAGATGAAGAGGATGAACTAGCCTTCATATCTAAGAAACTTACAAGAATACTAAGAAGAAAAAAATAAATTCAAAAGAAGAATCCAAAATTGCGAATCAGATGAAGAAGAAAACAATACAAATAAGTCAAAGAATAAAATCCCCACATGTTATAATTGCAAGAAGGATGGACACATAAAACCGAAATGTCCACTACTTAAAAAAGATTCTAAAAAGAAAAATAAAAAGACAATGAAAGCCACTACTTGGGATAATATGAATACAAGTAGTTCCAATAATGAATCAAGTGACCAAAAGGTTTCTTGCCATATGACTTGGGACGATGAGGAAAGCTCCTTATCCAAATCCTTAAATAGTTCTTGTGATGATTTAGTAGAAGAATCTAATAATGAGTGTATGTCATCTTATGAAGAACTTCAAAATGATTTATTCAAGGTGCATAAGATGTTAGTTAATGTGACTAAACAATACACATCATTAAAAAATCAAGAATGAAGGAGTTATGAAAGAGTTAGAATCCCTCAAACTTGTTGAAAGAGAAAAAGATTCAAAAATCAAGAAAATAGAAAATAAGAATGAAGCTATGATGAATGAATTAGAATCTAAAAATCTTGTTGAAAAGGAAAAAAATTTGAAAATCAAGAGATTAGAAAGCAAGAATGAAAATTTGATGAAGGAATTAGAAGACTTGAGATCCCAATCCTCTATGGAAAATGAGAAAAATCAATATATCTCTGAATTAGCGAATAAAATCACAAAAATGTCTCAAAATCAAGAAAAGGGTAAAAACATACAAAATTCAGAAATTTATGATCTTAAGAAAGAAATTAAGGATCAAGCCAAAATCATTTACAATTTCACAAAAGGAAAAGAAAATTTTGACAAAATGATTGGCTCACAAAGAATGTCTTTAAATAAAGAAGGCATAGGATTCAATGGAATTGAAAATAAAAATAAAAAGAATCTCTACATGAGATATTTTACAAAAGCATCCAAAGATTACGCTAGCACTTCTTCAAATGCTTACACTCACACCACATGCTACCTATGTAAGAAAAAGGGACATATAAAGTTTGAATGTCCATTAAAGTGAAAGGGTGTGAAAACTAAACAAGTATAGAAAGTAAAAGAAACATCTTTTGTTAAACCATTCGGACCCAAGAAAGTATGGGTACCAAGATGAAATACTATGACTAAATCCTTCAATTGATATCAAATCTATGAAAAATCATACAAGGATATTGAACAAAATTGAAATATAGAATAAGGATAAAATTATTTAAGCTTATTAATGCTTATCTTATTGAAACTGATGAAAATTGTTGGCCTCAATCAATGAATGAATCATGCAAGGCTTAAATTAGAAAGCATTAAGATATATGAAGTTTGGACGTTTATATGAAATCAAATGAAAAGAAAATCTGAAGCAAATTGAGCTTATCGCATGAGTATTTTGATAAAGAAAAGAGTTTGGCGAAAAAATTATGAAAGAAACAAACTTTAAAAGAAAACAAAGGTCACTCAACTGACCATAAGCTAAGCCGACTGACATAACAAACACCTTAAGGAGAAAGATAGGTCAGCTGACTGACCATAAGCTTAGCCGACTGACTGAAGGTAAAATTTTTAAACTAGTTTAATATCAAATACTTGAGCAACATAAGAACAATCTAAGCAAAAGTGTAGTACAATGCACATGATAATGATATACTCCATGCTTATATGATATGCAATATGCTACATGTGTATATCATGAAATTGGTATCTTGAAAACTTTAAAGACAATGAAAATATTGATGATTTATGGCTCACTATATCTTGAAAATCTGAGCATAAAGTTATTAAGCATAAATTTTGGTATGATATTGATATATGAATGTGAAATTATTTCTTGACCATGTATGCTAATAATGGATCACATGGATAAATTGAAAAATTTGCATCTAATTAGTTTAGTATCCATGAGCAGTGCATAATGTGACATTTAGATTGGTATCTATAAAGTATATTGGTATCCATGAATATATAAATTAATGTTTGAGCATGACAAGCATAATTATATCCATGAGCATGTTATGACATTGACATGATATTGGTATTTGATATTAGTATCCATGAGCATATACATGATATGAATCAAATGTTTGAAATATGGATGATAAATTTAGAAAGCATAATTGGTATCAAATCTGAATGTATTAAATTCAGGGGGAGTATTATGACTCATTGCTTGTATTATGATGTCTCCCTAATTTTTCAATTGATATCATGAATTAATGAATTGTTCAATCATTATTATTCTTTAATGTTTTAATTGGTATCACAAAAGTTCAATTAGTATCATGAATTAATGAAATTTTAAATTAGTATCATGACTATTTGACTATACACATGCTATATTGAAAAATAATGAATTGAGTGTGTACATATGCTTGATATGCATGTTTGATATTTATATGCTCAAAATATGATTTTATTTGAACCTAATCATTTTTTATATCTTACCCTTTTTTATTGATGTCAAAAGGGGGAGAAATTTTAAGCAAAAATTGAGCATGATATTGAAAAGTTTGAATATAATATATGTATTAAAAGGGGAAGAAGTATTTGATATGGAATGATCTTGAACTTGAATGATGTAATGAGCATGATAGTAAAAGAGTTTTTGAGATTGATCTTTATATTGCTAAGTTTTTCAAGATGATGCTCATTGTAAGAGGGGGTCTTTTAAAGGCTCACTCATATTTTTGCTCCTTATTTATTATCATCAAAAGGGGGGAGATTATTGGCCTTACAAGGCTTAACATCTTGTGTTGATGCTAACAAACCAGAGAAACTTAACATATTTGGTTGAGTAATGATATTTCAAGACTCACAAGGATCAAGCATGTAAATGTAAAGTCAAGGATCCATTGCAAGCTTATACATCAAAGAAGGATGATCATATGAAGCTTAAAGTTTGAAGAATATAAGAGCATGGAAGTTAAAAAGCTTAAAAGTATATCAAAGCTTGAAGAAAAGAAAGAGAGCCAAAAGAAAGGAAAGCAAAGAGAACCAAAGAAAAACAAAGTGAGAGAGCTCAAAAGACAAGCATGGAGACTTAAGCACCAAGAATGTTCAAAGTCCTAGAAGTCTTTATGCAAGTGCTTTATATTTTAAATATCTTTTGAAATATTTTTGAAACTCTTTTAAGGTTAAATATGGACTTAGAGACCAATTTTTTAAAACCTTGGAATATGTTTTTGAAAAGTCACATTCAAGTTTTTCAAATAACAAAAGGTTTAAAAGCTTTAAAAAATAGAAGTTTTGGAAAAATTGACTAGTCAGTTGGCTAATCAGAATGCACTAAATTTTCCTAACCGACTAACAAATATAATCATTGATTAATTGCCCAGCCGACTGACCATTTTGAACTAAGATCAGTCAGCCGACTGACAAACCCAGCCGACTAGCAATTTTCTAGAATTTGTTTCTGACAGACAGAAGGGTCTTAGCCGCTTGTCCAGCCGACTGACCTTCTGTAAAATGCCTACACATTTGCCTGTCCAACCGACTGACCCTACGGGAATTTAAATTTTAAAATTCAACGGGAAAATTCTAAAAATCAGTTTTTCAAATATAAAAATTATAAAATCTTGGTGGACACTCCAAGTAACTTGGGAAACAAGGAAACTCACTCTTAAAAGTCTATAAATACTCCTTTAAATCCAAGAAATCAATTAATTAACCAAGCAATCACACAACATTCAAGCATTCAACTCTCAATCTCTCACAAAGCTCTTTCTTGCTCACACTTTTGTTGGGAGAATTATACTGAACTATAGCTGATATTCATCTAGAGAAGGAATTGGTGATATCTTATACTTGAGCTTCAATTTTATTTCATCTTGATATTTAAATTCCTGAAGTTTATAGTGCTGAATATTGTACTAATCTGCTCTGTTTGAGAGTATTCTTGTACTCAGCGTTTACTTCATATTTCTTGTAGTTCTTAGATGATTCAAGGTGTTTGGATCATTGACCAAGTGTGGGGTATCGCTTGGAGAGGTGACTACTCTAGCCTATTGAAGGAGTGACCGAGTGTGGGGTATCACTTGGAGAGGCCGGCTCTAACCTTTTAAAGGAGTGTGTAACCGTTTTGTTCCACCCGGAAAGGGACTAGTTTAGTGAATCCTTTGGTGGTTTGCTAAAGGCGAGGACGTAGGCTGAGGATAAGCCGAACCTCTTAAAAAACCTAGTCTCACTCTCTTTCCCTTACTCTCTTTGATTTTCAACAAACATATAAACTACGTGGATGTTTTAAATTCCTTAATCATAAAAACTACATGGATTGGAAATTAAATAAACCAAAATTTAATTTTGATTTTGGATTTCGAAAACCGAAAGGGAGTACGTTGGTTGATCAAAACTTTGCGAAAACCTCAAAGGGAGTACATTGATTGGTTAACACCCAAAGACAAATTAACTAAGAGTTTATTTAAATTCTATGTTGTTGGGAATTTGAGTTATGGTTTGCATTGAAGAATCAATTTCATTCTCTACAAAGCTTGCATAAAATTTCATATACACAGGGCTGTTAACAAAAGCTGAAAGGTGAATATTAAATTTTGTGGGTTGAACACTTTGATTTTTGAATGGTTGGTTGATTGTTTAAGTTTTATTTACTTGTGTTGTATTGGTTACTTTATTGGTATATGGTTGTGGATTGAATATTATTTTAAGTATTTGTTGTGTATTGGATAAATCAACAAGAAGTCAAGAATTCATTAAAAGAATTAAAAGAGGTTAAGGATTCTTGAAAAGAATTAAAAGAAATTTTAAAAACCCAATTCACCCCCCTATTGGGACTACACTTTAGTTTTCACTACCCTTTTGTTGTTTTTTTTGTTTTTTGTTTTTTGTATTTATCACTTTTGTTGAGAATTTCACTTGTGAGTTTGTCCTACAATAGAAAAATTGAGTGGATAATGGGTGCTTATATACATGGTTTGGCCCAAGACCCAATAGGCTTAAGCTTTTGGGTCAAATTGGTGTTCACCCATGTGTATCAAGCCCACCCATGGACTCCTCCGGTGCTAACAAGTGGTATCAAAGCCGATGGTTTGTAACTCCGGGTGAGTGACATCATAAAAATCGAGACGTGAAGTTAATTCTCCTGACGTGCTAATAGTTGGAGGACCAAGTGTGTGACTGAGGCAAATGAGGTGTTGTTTTTTGTCCCACATTGGTAGAGTAGTTCCACATTAGAATAAAAGGTTGTTTTGAATTTGTTGACCTTATAGGTCACACCCTGGTTTTGATAATGACAAATACAATTGTATTTAATAAATATCTAGTTCATGTGCAGGTTCATATTAGCATATTTTCAGTGGCACGTGAAAAGCTTAAAGACTTGAAGACAATTTCATACTCTTAATTTTTCATATTAGCATATCTTCAGTGGCACGTGAAAAGCTTAAAGACTTGAAGACAATTTCATACTCTTAATTGTAATAGTTTTTAAATGAAATTTGTCTGTAATAGTAATTAGGGTTTTCGGTTTGTAATAAGCTCACACACATCACATGCATGATTTAATTTGTAAGCTCAAACCGAACCATAGAAAGACCTTAGGGTGAACCATCGGTCGACCGACACCGGACTTTTTCGGTGTTTCCAAATTGGACCCAAGTGACCTTAGGACACTCACTTTTGCACTTGTATGTAATAGGCACTTGAATAGGGTTTGAATGTTGCAAGAAGGGACCGAAATGCACACTTGGTGCACTTTCGATCGACCGACCAACTAAGTTCAATTTGGCCCGGTCGACCGAAACCGGTCCGGGTCAACTGTTTGACCCAGGCCCGGTCGACCGAGCCCTTATAGGTCATTTAACCTCGGTCGACCGAACCTCCTGGGAGTCAACTTTTTGACCTCCCGGTCGACCGACCATATTTGTACTACAGCTACCTGGTCGACCGAGGGGTCTTGGGAGAATTCCCAACAACCTGGTCGACTGAGCCCTGTAGTTCAAAAAGGCCCCGGTCGACCGAACCTCGGAAATTTGGCAAATCGCCCTTTCTCGGTCGATCGACCATTCAGTTCAAAATGTCCCCGGTCGACCGAGCTACTTAAGTCCCGATCGGCCGAAACACTTTTGGTCGACCGGACCTCTCGGGTTGCTCCCATTTTTTTTACCGCAGTTAATAATTTTTTAACGGGGTTAAATTATCTTAAGTGTCATTAATCTTTTCCAAAAATCTCTAATAAGTCCCCAACGGTCAAAATTTTTAGTATGTATATATATACTCCTTCATTTGGTGATTTAAGCACGGATTAGCAAAAAGATTAACAAAATTTCTCTCAAGCCAAAATACTCATTTTTGCCTCTCATTACTCACACTTCTTTTGAAACCTACTCAAGCTTACACTCTTCATCCATCTAAATCATTTTTGTAAGTGTATTGAGTACTTTTACTTAGAAGTTAGCTCTCCATATTGTTGCATATTTGAATCGATTTTTGAGAGCATAACCTAAGTTTTCTTAGGAGGCTTTGCCAATAAGCCTGCCCTAAGAAAGACTCTTTGTGACATCTCAAGTATTGCATTCTCGTTGCAATATCTTAGGAAGTTCATTTTTGTTTGGAGATTGCAAAAATACTTTCAAACATATCCGAATATCTTGTGGTGTTCATATTGATATATTTGTGAAAAGATATTTGTGTGTGTGATATATAAATCTTTGTGGTATTATTTATACAAGTATATATATATCATTTGCCGAAAACAAAGATTATCTACTTCGCAATACAAGCATATACGCATTCTATTGATTGATAATATTGAGGCTTGTTTGATATTCTGTGTGAACACTCTTGACTGAATATTTTGAAGTATACAGATTATTATTGACACTCTCACATACTTGCTACACAGATAGAAAACATTGTTGAGAGATTGACATATTTAGACCACACAGAGCTTACATTATTAAATCATCTGTGGTGTTTGTGTTTGTGCGCATTTGTGGTACAAATCTGCTTTACGTGAAAGCACTCTTGTATTGTACCTTTGATTGTATATCTGAGAGATTCCAGGCGTGGTCTGAGGGGGCGGTAATCCAGCCCGGTAAGGATTGGTGTAAAGGTTGAGGTCAGCCCTGTGTTAATTTGACCTGGTTTGTATAGGTGCCGCTCCACCCGTTTAAGTGAGCAAGGTATTGTGATAATCCTTGTGCTGGTTAGCCAAGGCGGGGACGTAGGCAGTTGGCCGAACCTCGATAACATATCTCTGTGTCATCCTCTCTTTACTGCTTTCTAGTGCTTATATGATTGTTAAACTGCCTTATTTAATTTCAGGTATATTTACATTAATTGCATTAGATTGACCCTAGGCTTGTGAACATACTGTTGTTAGAAAGGAATACCTAGGAGGTAAAATTAAAAAATACCAATTCACCCCCCCTCTTGGGATCACGGTAAAGCTAACAGAATTTTTTATATTATTTATGCCACATTGGAGAGAAGTGTTTTTTGGACTTGAGGTTGAAGCTATATAAAGAGCTCAACTCTTCATTTGTAAAACACACCTCAAAGTTGTACTTTGTCAAGAAGTAGTAGATTGATCATCGGCGCCCGAGGACGTAGATAATTTTATACCGAACCTCATAAATTTCTTGTCTTATCTTTTTACTGTTTTATTATTAGTTTCTGCATTACTTTAATTTCTTATATATTCAATAGCAATAGCTGTAGTATTGGTGTTTGGAACAAGTGGGGTGTCTGATACAACAATTGGTATCAGAGTTAGGTTGAATAGTGTTAATACAAAGGTGTTCCTCTATTAGTATCCTTGATTCCACGTTTGATGCCTAAGAAAGACCTTGTCTAAGTAAGTGCTTAGAGACCATTGCGGCTTAGTCGCTCCCTGAAGGTCGACCTGGTCAAAGTGGAATTTCATAAGATAAAACAGAGTAGACACAGTTGGTATGTACTATTCATCCTAGGGCTTTTGTTTTGTTGGTTGCTATTGAATATATAGAAGATGGCAGAAACTAGTGCAACAGTAGAAGAAACTCTGTCCATACGAACTCCAACCCCTTCGGCTTCGACATCATCATCGAAGACGATAGCTAATGCTCGATTTGAAGTGGAGAAATTTGATGGTACCAATAATTTTGGTATGTGGCAATGTGAGGTGATGGACATCTTGTATCAGCAAGAACTAGATATTGCTTTGGATGATAAACCAGTAGATATGGGTGATAGAGATTGGGAAAAGATCAATCATCAGGCATGTGGTACTAACAATAAGGGGACGTTCTCAGAGTCGTAAGCTTGGAAGGAAAAGTAAATCTCATGGGAGGAGTAAATCTCATGGGAGACCTGCTAAAGATGAATGCGCTTTTTGTCATGAGAGAGGGCATTGGAAGAAAGATTGCCCTAAATTACAGCAGAAGAATAAAAGAAAAGCACATTCTAATGCCAATATAGCCAATGATTATGGAAGCGAGTCAAATTTTTCTTTGGTTGGAACATCTTCGTTACATTATTTTGGTGAGTGGATTTTGGATTCTGGTTGTTCCTATCACATGTGTCCCAATTGGGAATGGTTTTCTAATTTTGAAGAATTAGATGGTAGGGTTGTTTTTATGGGAAATGATAATACTTGTAAAACAACTAGAATAGGATCAATATAGTTGAAATGTCAGGATGGAACTATTAAGACCTTGACTGATGTTAGGTATGTTCCAAGCCTAAAGAAGAATCTGATTTCATTGGGTGCCTTAGAATCTAAAGGGTTCACTATCACTTTGAAATATGGAACCTTAAAGATTAAATCAGGTGCGCTGGTGGTGATGAAAGGAATAAAGAAAAATAACTTGTATTATTTACAAGGTAGTACGGTTATTGGCTCAGCAGTTGTTGTATCTGAGAAAGAAACAGGTTCAGATACAACTAGGTTATGACATATGCGACTAGCACATGCAGGAGAAAAATATTTGCAACAATTAGCTAAGCAAGGTTTGTTAAAGGGTGCAAAGGTGTGCAAACTTGAATTTTGTGAGCATTGCATTCTGGGAAAACAAACTAGAGTGAAATTTGGCACAACAATCCATCAGACTGAAAGTATTTTAGACTACATCCATACAGATGTATGGGGGTCCACAAAAACGGCTTTGTTGGGTGGTATGCATTATTTTGTCACTTTTGTTGATGATTTTTCCAAAAGAGTTTAGGTGTATTCTATGAAGCATAAAAATGAAGTGTGTGATATTTTCCTTAAGTGGGAAAAATTAGTTAAAACTCAAACTGGAAAAAAGATTAAACAGCTCAGATCAGATAATGGTGGTAAATACACGAGTGACCCGTTTATGAAGGTATGTCAGGATGAAGGTATTGCACGACACTTCACAATTCAAAATACACCACAACAAAATGCGGTGGCAAACGTATGAATCAGACTTTACTGGAGAAAGTTCGATGTATGTTGTGTATGTTGTCTAATGTTGGGTTAAACAAAAGGTTTTGGGCTGAGGCTGTTACATATGCGTGTCATCTCATCAATCGTCTACCATCATCTGCAATAGGGAGAAAAACACCCAATGAGGTATGGTCTGGAAAGCCTGCTAGTGATTACGATTCTTTACATGTATTTGGTACTATGGCTTATTATCATGTTAAAGAATCTAAGTTGGATCCAAAATCCAAGAAAGCAATATTCTTGGGGATAAGTTCAAGAGTCAAAGGATATCGTCCTTGGTGTCTAGAGACGAAAAAAATGATTTTAAGCAGGGATGTGACTTTTGATTAACTTGCGATGATGAAAAAAACAATATGCAAGTAGTCACGAGTTGAAGAGAAGACCAGTGGTACTCAATAACAGGTGGAGGTTAAGACAATTTTGGGAAACCCAGTGAGAAATGAGACTACATTAGGTAACTCTCCAGTTACGGTGGGGAATAGTGTACAAGAAAAGGATATTTCAATTCGAGAATCTTTACAGCAACTTGAATTAATTGTTTCTCAAAGGCCAAGACGAGAAATTCGAAAACCTGCTCGGTATATTGATATGGTGGCCTATGCACTTCCATTTGTGGATGATAATGTTCCTTACACTTTCAAAGAAGTAATGAGGAACTCTGAATCAGACAAGTAGAAAAAAGCAATGGATGAAGAAATGCAATCTCTTCATCAGAATCAAACTTGGGAGCTAGCCCAGCTACCCAAGGGTAAGAAGCAATTGGTTGCATATGGGTTTATGTAAAGAAAGAAGGATTTCCATATACAAATAATGTTCGCTTCAAAGCTAGATTGGTAGCTAAGGGCTACGCATAGAAGGAAGGCATTGATTATAATGAGGTATTTTCTCCAGTTGTTAAACATTCTTCCATTCAAATTTTGTTGGCTTTGGTAGCACAATTTGATCTTGAACTAGTTCAGCTCAATGTAAAAAATACATTTTTACATGGTGATTTGGAAGAGGAAATCTATATGACTCAGCCAGATGGATTTCAGATTGCTGGAAAAGAAAATTGGGTATGTAAACTGGGTAAATCATTGTATGGTTTAAAACAGTCTCCAAGATAGTGGTACAAACAATTTCATTAGTTTATAATGGGTCAAAAGTGCATCAGAAATGAACATAATCATCGTGTTTATTTTCGTAGACTACAAAATGGATCTTTTATATATTTACTCTTGTATGTTGATGATATGTTGATAGCTTCAAAAAATAGGGAAGAAATCAACAAGTTGAAAAGTCAGTTAAATCAAGAGTTTGAGATGAAAGATCTTGGTGAAATAAAGAAGATACTTGGCATGGAGATTCGCAGAGACGGAATAAGAGGAAGAGTTAGTTTGTCTCAGAAACACTATTTAAAGAAGGTAGTACAGAGTTTTGGCATGTCTGAGCAGTCAAAACCAGTAAGCACTCCTCTTGCTCCTCATTTCAAACTTAGTGTGGCTTTATCTCCTAAATCAGATGAGGAACGTAAGTATATGTCATAGGTTCCTTATGCAAGTGTTGTTGGTAGTCTGATGTATGCAATGGTTTGTACTAGACCTGATATTTCACAAGTTGTTAGTATGGTGAGCAGGTATATGCATGATCCAGGTAAAGGACATTGACAGGCTGTGAAATGGATTTTGAGATATATTATGAATATGATTGATGTTTGTATAGTATTTGAGAAAAATAATACTATTGATCAACGTGTTGTTGGATATGTGGATTCTGATTTTGCAGGTGATTTGGATAAACGTCGATCAACGACTGGATATGTTTTTACATTTGCTAATGATCCAATGAGTTGGAGGTCTACCTTATAGTCTACCATTGCCTTGTCTACAACAGAAGTAGAGTAAATGACAGCTTCAGAGGCTATCGAGGAAGCTATTTGGTTGCAGAGTTTACTTGGAAATTTGGGAGTTGTTCAGAAACACATTGTTGTGTTCTGTGATAGTTAGAGTGCTATTCATTTGGTAAAGAACCAAGTCTACCATGCACAAACAAAGCACATCGACGTTCAGTTTCATTTTATGCGGGATGTTATTGATGGAGGCAAGATACTTCTTTAGAAGATTGCTACAACTAAAATCTTGCAGATATGTTGACTAAGATTGTGACAACAATCAAGTTCAAACATTGTTTGGACTTGATCAATATCTTGCAAGTCTGAATATTTTTGGAAGGCGCCGATGATGTGGAACTCCAGAAAATGTTAGTGACTGAAAAATTTGTTGAATTTATCGTCAAGGTGGAGATTTGTTGTTTTTTGTCCCACATTGGTAGAATAGTTCCACATTAGTATAAAAGGTTGCTTTTAATTTTTTATATTATTTGTCCCACATTGGAGAGAAATGTTTTTTGGACTTGAGGTTGAAACTATATAAAGAGCTCAACTCTTCATTTGTAAAACACACCTCAAAGTTGTACTTTGTCAAGAAGTAGTGGATTGATCATCGGCGCCCGAGGACGTAGGTAATTTTATACCGAACCTCGTAAATTTCTTGTCTTGTTTTTTTACTATTTTATTATTAGTTTATGCATTATTTTAATTTCTTATATATTCAATAGCAATAGTTGTAGTATTGGTGTTTGGCACAAGTGGGGTACCCGGCACAACATAAGGATCATCTAGGCTAGGGATGGATCCGAATAGGGTCAAGATGTGGGAGGTAGGATTAGTTCGAAGGCACATGGAATGCAATCTAAGGCACGTAAGGCTTCAGTGGTAAAGCCCACTTAAGCAACTGTTTAGGAATGGTGCTTACTCCCATAACAGAGACAGTTTCCGTTCAAGGGGAAGCAGTTAGAACTCACCAGTAAGGGGGAGATTGTTGAGAATTTCACTTTTGATTTTGTCTCACATTGAAAAAATTGAGTGGATAATGGGTGTTTATATACATGGTTTGGCCCAAGACTCAATAGGCTTAAACTTTTGGGTCAAGTTGGTGTTCACCCATGTGTATCAAGCCCACCCATGGGCTCCTCTTTTCCTAACAACTTTTGATTGTTTTGCCAAAAAAAAAAATGCCACAAAAAGTTTGTACAAATCCTAGTGCATGGACACTTAAACGAAAACGATGAGGTTGAGTGAAATGGAGTACCCAGTCGGAGAGTGTTCGCCGCTTAGGCAAAGACTTTAGACGATGCTCCAAAACATTTTTCAAAAACTAAATTTCAAAAACAACCTAAAATGCCTTAAATTGAGATGAAAATAGGATAAAAAAAACCTTAACTTTTGCTCTATAATGACCGAACCAAATCGAGTGTCTACAGTCTTCATTTTCAATAATCCTTGTAGACACCCCATTTTGTTTAGGGCATTTATATAGCAAAATATTTTTTTCTAATTTAATTTTAGTATTTTTTGGAATCTTTTATTAGGTATAATTTCTCATTCAGTTTTGAATTTAGCATACGGTTTTTTAAATATTCATTATAATGAAAATGGAAAATATAGGGAAAATGGAAAAAAGAAAAACTAAATACTTGGAAAATGAAAAAATATAAATACATTGAAAATGTAAAAAACAAAAAAAGGAAAAAAAATGAAACAAAAAATTTAGTGAGCTAGCATCTTCATCTTTAAACTTGCATGCCCAAAAAGAAAATGATAACTAGACATGTAGGAAATTGTACAATTAAACATGTAAGTGAAATCAAATTTTAAGGCAAACATAAATGGATCAATTCAACGTAAATTTGATTGATCAATTGAATTATGATTAATCAAATCATAATTAATTGAATTGTTTCCCTAGGCCTATAGTGCGTATTTAATTCATAATATATATCATATTTGTTCGTGTATTGCTAATGGGTAGATAGGGATAATAAATAATTTATTTTGGAAAACAACAAGTGAGAATTGGAGAGAATAAATAGGAAAGAGTGATGAAGAAAATTGGACCCTTATTGATTAGTTTTAGATTTTTTTTTCATTTTAATATTGCTTTAGGATTAATGTTTTAATTGTATTATTATGCTTTAAATTATTTAATGTTGGAAGAATACATTTTTAATTAAACTACAAGCATTGAAGATTGTTAATATGTTTTTTTATTAGTAGTGGATATTAAGTGGAATTCTATTAGTAAACAGTTAAAAACTACTTTAACGAATTTTAAAACATTTCTTTTATTATTATTATTATTATTATTATTATTATTATTATTATTATTATTATTATCAATTTTTGAATTAATTTTCTATTACTCACCTTATAAACAAGTTAAAGAAATACTTTCACATGCAAATTATTTTTTTTTTTAAGTCGTAACGCTATACATTTTTTTTTAAAAAAAAAAAGATAATATCTCAAGAAAACAATCTCGAATGGTGTCCTCATTAAACACGGGAGTGAATCTCACACCTACACGAATTCTGCCTATCTTATCAAGAAAAAAAAAATACAAAATACACTAATTACACTAGTCGGAATCAATCGTATTCTCATATATATAAATATATGTATAATAGAAGGGAGACTCGTTGGTTTTGATTAGACTGCTCATTGACGCCTGTGTATGGTTTGATACAGCTAACATGTATCGATCATCGTGTTAATTCTTACATCAATCAATATGTGTGATATTTTTTTCAAGTGTTCGAGATGGACTTTTCGAGATAATATGGCTAATTTTGCTTTGAAAAAATGTGGAGGGAGTGGTTGGGAGAGGAGGCAAATGCTACAAATCCCGTGTGTGGTTGTGTCATGGGGGTGGGTTGATTGGGGTCACATGGACTCATCAAGGCCACGGTGGGGGTTGCTTTTTGCCCACACCTTAAACCATTTTTGGAAACATTTGCCATTAGAAGCAATCCTACAATTATGAAATTGTGGGGGACGGTCGGTTGGGCATTCACCACGTGGCAGTCCAAATTTTTTGTGCCCCCTAAATTATTGAACTACCAGTCAAGAAAAAAAACACACATTTTCTTTTCTTTTCTTTTCTTTTCTTTTCTTTTTCTCATCTTTGAATGGGCAGCAATTGGAATGCCATTTGAACACATTTTGGGTTTGACAAGTTAAAAAAGTGACACCACTTTCGTATAATGTTCCCAATGGAAATGGGTTTTTTGTCGGCAAAATTGTAAACCAAAGTTGTGAACAAAATTTAAAGGTTGAGAAGTCAAAACTTGGGGATTGATTTATACTTCCACTTGAAAAGATGAAGTTATGTGGACAAGATTTATTATAGTTTTGGATTTTCTAATTAGTCAAAGCTAATTGACAAAGTAAGTGTATAAACTTTTTGTACATGAAATTAAGCGTATTCACCTGTTATGAGTCTCATTTAATTATATATTTAATTTAGAGTTTTTCTTTTCTTTCTATATTTACATATGGATGCATACACGCATTTTAAAGTATTTTCTTTCTTGTCATCACTAATCACGTATTTTCACTTATCTTTCAATTTTTATTTTATTTTATAGAAACACAAATCCAAATACTAAACTTTCGATTCCCAAAAGACTAAAAAGCTCGTCTGTTTATTTAATTAGGTTTAATTTTAAAGTTCATTAGTATAGAATGAAAATTTAACAAGATTAAACTTGACTTATTTAGACTTGTTTCAATTTTGATTAATAAATGAATCGAACATGAATAAGGTTGAGTTGAGCACATTTAATTAATGAGTCCATCTTGAGCTTAATTTTAGAAGTAATTTTTTTTTTAAAGAGTGGAACCTCGACACGCCAAAACTCGGCTAATCTTGGCCGAATTGCTGCGCAACTCTAATTATATGGTCATATGAGACGCATTTTATGCATGTTTGGCTGTAGCAAATGAAGGGGCCGGAGTAATGATGGCAAGTGATTATTACGCATATACACAAGTTTCGTAGTGAAATTATGAATAACTAGAGCCTGTACTCTACTTTATCCTAGGAATATTAGAATGTTTATAAGAATTTAGGAAAACGAGATGCTTATTGGCCTTTCAAGAAAATAATTTAGCATTTCACCTTTATTCTATGATATAGTGAGTGGCATAGTAACCCTTTTGTGCCTACAATTATTCCAACCTTGCATGAGTGAGTAGACATTTCTCCCTACTATTCTTATCCCTCTTCCACTTTCGCCATTAAAAAAAAAAGAGAGAAAGTAATAGTGAAGTGAGGAGAGTTGGTAATCATGTTTAACAAGAACTCTCTCTCTCTCTCTCTCTCTCTCTCTCTCTCTCTCTCTCTCTCTCTCTCTCTCTCTCTCTCAACTAGGCTTTGACCTATATTTATAAGTGATAAGACTATCTATTCGTTAATTAATCACAGTGCACCATATGAATATAGAATTAATAATCTTTATATTATTGACCAATTTATTTTTGTAACAAATGATCATATTTAATTATGCCACACTTTTATTCAAAATCTCCCCATCATTCTTTGTCAAATTTTAAGTCTTTTAGAATAAAGACTGACTCGTAGTTACAAAATTTATCCTTTCATTCTTGGAATGACAACAATGCTTTCCTAAAAAAAATAAAAATTATAATTGGAGAGGGAAGAAGTTCGGATAGCATTGTAGCAAGTCTAGGCGTCATCATTTTATTGGAATGCCACTTATCATATATAGCATAATATACATGTGGACTAACTATTTTTAACCTTAGTGTATAAAAGAAAAACAATTATGAAGGGAAGGTTTAAAATTTTCCTACATATATAGTTTAGTGAAAAACAAGAAGTGATCAAAGATTATCATGTTGGCAAATTTTTTTTTTATTTTTTTTTATTTTTTTTATTTTTTTATTTTTTTATGTTTTTATTTTTTTATTTTTTATTTTAAAGAAAAGAGGGCAGCACCTCCATTTATTTATTAATATATCCTCACTTTTGGTAGAGAAATACCGTGGTTACAAGATAAAACAAAAAAGAGAGTATAGAAAAACCCTTCCAAAAAAACCAACACCAGCAACCAACCAAACTTTGTCAACAAAACTAAATATAACTAACAAAGAAGATAAGAACATAAATACAACCAAAATCAAAACAAAATACACCAAATGAAACTCTAGAGATGAATTACCGACGAATAGAAACGAGACCCCACATATCCATTCGAAGAATACCTTTCAGATAACGTGATAGAAGGTGTTGTTCTTCGTAAATTACATTATTTCTCATTTCTCCTTCTTTAGTAAGAAAATCAGTCGCACTATTGTCTTCCCTATATTGATGCATCATCATGACGTTCACTCCTTCTAACTCCACCACAAGCTTCTCCCAAAATTCTCAAAGATATCACAAAGTACATCTACCTTTCTGAAGTCAATCAACTACAATTCGCAAATCACTTTCAATAATCACATTAAAATAATGCAAACGTTTGCACAAATAAATTTTTTCCCTAATTGCTTTTAATTTCGCACTATTATTCATACCATTGTCAAAAATACCTTGAAAAAGTCATTTTTACCATGCCATGGCAATCCCGAATAATTCCTCCACCTCCTGAAGTACCCAAATTGCTCCTACAACTCCCATTACAATTAAGTTTTATCCACCCTACTGAAGGTTTAACCCACGAAATAATTTTTCCAAACTTGTCACAAACTCCCTGATGCTTAATTTGAAACTCATTCAAAATCTTAATGTCTGACTTCTTCAATCTTTTAAAAGAATTGGTACTCTCAGTAATAAAACTAACCCAGAATCAAACATTTCTCCATATCTGATATACACTTTGATAAACTCCTTCCATTCTCGTTTTACATCTTTGATTCCAGAGGCACCACGTAATCAAACACGGAATCAACCCGATTAAAATACCTTTAATAGACGATTTTTGAGCATAGTGGAACCAATTTGCCATTTTATTTTTCTAGGGAAGGGATCGTTGGAAAGGAATCCCCAATGCCACACTAGCCCGACGCCAAACCTCTGAAACCACCTCACCTAAAGAAAGAATATGATCAATGTTTTCTTGACTTCTCTGAACGCAGCAATCACAAGTCGAAGTCATCGATATACCTTTGACCTGAATTCTATCATCTACCGCCAAACGTCTAAACTAGACTCTCCATAAACACATTGAGATTCTTCTGGGTAATAAAGAATGCCAAAACCAGTCATTCCACATAAAATTATCACTTCTTTTCCTCACTGCCTCCCAAGCCATTTTTGTAGAAAAATTACCGTCAGGGGCAGGCTTCCAAACTAAAATATCCTGCCCACTTTTACCCGCCGGTACCTAGTGCAAAATTTCCCTTGTTTTATCGGCACCAACCAATTCCAGAACTAAATCAGAGTTCCAATTATTATTTAGCCTGCAATCCTTAATACACAGTTTCTTATTCAAAATATCCTCAGTGCTCACAGATAACGGGCCTGATGACAGTCACCTGTCGAACCAAAAAGAAGAGTTCTCACCTCTCACCAAAATTTTAACATTATTCATAACTTCTGGAATGATAGCTATAATTGATTTCCAAAACGGAGAGTCATTTGGTCTCCTCTTTCTTATTAATAAATGATCATTTCTGCAATATCATGTTGGCAATTTGGAGCATAATAAATTATAGTTTTTAGGTCTCTCCCTCTCTCAAATGCATATTTACTTTAATTAATTTACAACAGTAAAAAAGAATTATGTATTCCATTAAGTATGTACGTGGCATGCATTAAAAGTAGAAAAACTTTACCTGCGCCTTTTTAGAAGTCTGTGCACATTCTTCTCTTAATTTCTAATTTTTATAGGAGGAAGAAGATTTGAAATACATTTGTTTGACTCCGAGCTCGATCTGTTGTATCTAAATAGAATCACTATTTAATGGGATCACATCGAACCTACATAATTGGAGAACAAAGAATTTTTCTCTTATTAGAATTTTAACTCTTTCTGAATCGAAAACATCGATATTTTACTACATCATGCTTTTTGTTCAAACTCTAAGCTCTCTCAATTTCAATTTTCAACTACTGTCAAAGAAAAATAAAAAGAAAAAAAGTTAGAACAAAAAATCAAAGAATTCATAATTTTTTATAGATAAATTTATCTTTTCATTAGCTAAAATACATAAACGAAGTGTTAATTTCTTAATCAGACCGATATCAATTGATCTAAGCATATATTTTTTTTCCTCTAAATCATCACATATAGATGGATGGATAACCTATTTTTGTCCTCAACAAAAGAAAAATACAAAAAAACATTATTGAAATTTAATTAGCTTAATGAAAAGAGGGTGTTAGGACCATAGCCCATAGAGTCATAGTGTACCCTAGAGGGGGCACGTGCAGTTGGAAAGGGCAAGGTTAAATCTCACATGACATTGTCCTCAAGGTAAGGACCAAACATGGCAGTTGGGGGATGGTGGCCTGCATGCATGCCCCAATTAATGTAGTGTAGGTACCCTGTATCACAACTGTTCAGGAATTCATCATGTGCTTAGTCTACTCTATATATATATATATATATATATATATATATATATATATATATATATATATATATATATATATATATATATTCATGGTGTCCCTTTTCTAAAATTTTCTTTAGGCCGCCCTAAGGGATTTATTCTTCCCCAATCCCATGCAGATTAGGTTCTGCTTCCAAATGAATATATATATATATATATATATATTAGGTTCTGCTTCCAAATGAATATATATGGTAGCTAAGGGGAATAAATTGGAACCAAAGGTGGATACTTTACGCAACACATTGCTTTTTATACCAACATGAATCCTTATGTTAGTAACATTAATGTGTTTAAAAATTTTGGGTTTTAAAATTTTGAATAAATTATTTTATTAAAATGCACAAAAATTTAAGTTTGAGATTCAAAATTTTTAAATTTTGAGAGTCGGTTTGGATCAAAAAAATTTTATGAGAAAGGAAAGAAAAGAAAAGAAAATTAGGAAGAAAATTAATTTTTCATTGTATTTTTTCTTTATATTAAATACCATTAAAAATGTAAAATTATTTTTATATGATTAAAAATTAAAAGAACCTGTAAGATCAAAATTTTTTTCATTGACTTGGTATATTTTATTATTTTATTTTTTTTCATTTTTGTTGACAACAAAAGATGAATAAATATAATTTTTTATATTTTTTTTCTCTTTCTAATATTTTTCAAGTTTCAAATGGGTGGTAAAAGAAATTGTGAGATTGAAAGTGGGTATCCTCATTTATATGAGATTTAAAAAAAAAAAAAACTTAAAAATAATATAAAAACAAGTTTTGAATTCTATTTAAATGTGAGGTAGAAAAATCCATTATCAGTTGAAAAATCTTATGTCCTAAATATGACTTTAGGAAACTTTGAAATATAATTTTTGTCACAATGTTTACAAATATAAGTTTAGGGTGAATTGGTTCTTTTTTTAAAATAAATTTGTTTTTTATAAAATTAAAAATTGGATGCAATACATTTCCCAGATATTCTTTAATATTTCTAAAAAAAATTATATTTATTTATATTTTATGAAATATTTCAAAAATTATGCATTTTAAATTTCAAAACCAAAATTAATTTTTCTTAGAGAGATTGTTCTACATGTTATCCTTACTTTTTTTTTTTTTTTCAAATATTATAAAATTATATATTTATTTCGATGATCTCAAACATTTCAGTCAATTTATGACATCTTTTTAATCGGACATTTAAAATCACTTTTTTCAATCAACTTCTTTTCATAGTGACTTTTTATAAATTTTATAATTAATTGGAAATAATTTTTTTTTTTTTTTTAATGAGCAACGTGGATGCAAAATAAGCCACAGTGGTCAGCGATCAACTTAAGAGGGCATGTTACATGTTTTGCTTTCTAACAACATGCCCATAATCTACTAATGAATAAGATTATGCTAATATTTCTTTTAAAAAAAATTATATTTTTAAGTTCTAGCATTTTAAATATTAGTGGGCAGAGCACATGCTCTGCACGTGTAAAAATAAAAAAAAAAAATTTTAAATGTTATTGCTTGAAAATGGGGCTTTAATTTAATAAGAAATTAAATTGTCATTTGTTTAGTTGAAAAAAAAATTGTTTTTTCCTTTTTTAAAATTTTATTTTCAAATAATTTCAACCTTGCTAGCACTATTTTTCCCAAATTTTAGTATGTACGTAACTACTTGAAAAATTGAAAATAAAAAAAAAAACGAGAAGATATTTAGTTTCTCTTACTTTAGCAACAAAATCTAATCCAATTCCACATAATTTGTGTTTGTCAAATATTCTTAAAATATAAAAAATTTAATTTTTTTTTCCAAAGTCCATATCGAATAGGAATTGTTAGTTTAAGTGTAATATTAACATTAATCTTAAGCTGAAACATTAACTGAAAATCATAATTGTAATACCTAGAAACAGTCAACAACACAAGAGGAGAATATAGATGGACTATTGAGTCCAATAACCCCCTTCAAAGAGCCCATACTTTTGTTGAAAGCCCAATATCAGTATTAGTTTGGCCCAGCAACAAAGCCCATGAGTTCAAATGATCAATTTCAATAACTCAACGGCATTTGACTTTACTCGAATTCAAGTTAAATTCAGAGTATTCGAGTAATATGACAAACCCAATTTAAAAGAATTGATATAGCATATGTTTTATATATAATTTATAATTTTTAAAAGAATTTTTACTTTTTATAATCAAATGAACTTAGTCGAGTCAAATTTGAATCTTGAGAACTTGCAGCGAGACGAGTTTTTTAGTTCGAATTCTAGGAAGAATAAGAAACGGGTTAATGTGAGAAATAGGTAAATGAAATGGGACTCGAGAAGTTTGAAATCGTACAGGCAGGTCGACCTCGCTTACAGCAATATGGTACCCATTTTTTTCTTCCCTAAGCTTGGTCAAAGCAATCTTAGCCTCATGGCATAAGGTAACTGAAATTTACACCAAAGAGCATGAATAAAAGCTGAAGTTTAAGAGTATAAGAAAATTTTGGAGACCCTTCAATAATGAGAAACCACAAACTCAAATGAAAAACACAAACCCTTTAGGAATCAGAACCAAGCCATGGCAGAAACTAAACATGCATGCATGCATGATTTGATGCAATACACCTACAAATCCTTCAGCCAGTTGTGTTATTCTTATACATGCTACTACTTTTTCCTACCACAAATTCTCAATCCCTCGAGTCAAAAATCACAACATCACAGCTGAGGAATAGAAGAAATTAGCTAGAGTCCATACAATCATAGAGTACCACGTACATCTAAGAATACCCAACTCAGGAATACTACATATCTTAGAATATGATTTGATGGGACAAACAAATAATTATAGGACAAATAACACATTTAGTAGGTAAGAATGAAAGTAGAAAATTAATAAAACATGGATTCCGGACCTAAATTTAAATTTGAATCAATTTGAACAAATTTTAATGCAATTATACATTACAAATTATCTAAATACAAGACTTTTCCAAACATAAAGAGAATGGACTTTGAATTACAATAATTAACAAAATAATTATAATAATTTTTATTTTTACTATAGTATTTTTTTTAATTTGTATTACTTTGTAGTTTGATTATTTTAATCGTGTTTTATAATTATTATTTGATTCGAGGATAAAATGAGCATTTGTGTTATTAAGTTTTAAGCTTGTTTTAGTTTTAGAAGTATTATCTAAGCATGTTGTTGGTTATGGTTTTTAATTTCTATTTTTGCATTTGAATTTTCGTTTTCAGTTTCATTTTCATAACTTTTTGACAATGATACAAATGATCCCTCAAATTCTTATTTCATTTATTTTCTACCATATTCCCTTTCGCAACCAAACATGACGTAATTATAGATATAAAGTTTAACACTTAGGTCAGCACAACTCAAACATAAGACTTATTATTGTCCAAATATGAACATAACATTTCCAAACATTAATATAGCATGTTGTAATAGTTGAGTTTGATCTAAATCTTATGTAAAGAATTGTTTCTTGCAATAACATAAAAAAATTTTCAAAAAGAATTTTGAAAAAATATATATACCTTGTAAGCAAACTTGCGAAGCATACTTTCGAGGACCTCAATGTAGGAGACATCATCATCAACAACTGGCACCCAAAGACTTGTTGGAAACTTGGGTACGCCAAAGTCGAGCGCCTTCCACCCATTGCTCAGATTCATCTCTATAGTATGTCATCCAAAAATAGATGCACACACTCAAATTACGTGATGTTGAATAAATTGTATTTGCACAATGGAATATTGAATGAATCAAATGCAACAATCAATGAAAGACCAATTACAGAACACAACCACGCAGTATGTATAAAAAGCAATAGAAACAATACAAGGAATTACGTAGTTCAAAAATGTCTACATCTACGGGAGCAATCGGCAAAGAATTTTACGATCTTGTGTCTAAAGACACTTACAACACTTGCAACATCTTAGATGCATCATAAATGACATATAAATAGTCTTCCCGAAGGCATTCCCTCCAAACCCCTAACCAATTTTAACATCCCTATTCAACATTGGAAATCTGCACTAGGTTCCCGAACGTATCTGTCGATGATTTTCAATCATACCGTCAACAGGAAGATACCGAGAGCAAACCTTCTCTGAAAGTTTAGACAAACTGTCGATGACAAATTGACAAAGCATCGACGATTTCCTCAATAATCTCCAACACACTGATTTTACCATGTTTTCTCCTTGCACATGTCATCTACTCAATTATATGAGCCACATATCAAAACAATCTCCACCTTGGCGAATATAAGCCCCTTAGGAGAAACCCGAAAACATAACCCACTGCTCCACCTTGACCTTGGGACGTTAGGTTGGGACTGTCTCCCTTCTAGCACTTGGAGACATGAAGTAAGTCCAAGCAATGCTTGAACTTTTCAGTGGTAACCGGCTTTATCAAGATATCCATTGTGTTCTCAAATGTGTGAACTTTCTCAAGTACAAGTGTACCTGAAGAAATAAATTCTTAGATCTTGTGGAACCTTACATCAATATGTTTGGTTCTAGCATAATACACTTGATTCTTCACCAAATAAATGTCACTCTGACTATCACAATACAACACAACTCCACCTTACTGTATACCCAACTCCTTGACTAAACTCGTAAGTCATAACGCTTCCTTTGTAACTTCAGCGACTGCCATATATTCAAACTCAGTTTTAGACAATGCCACTAGGGATTGTACTATGGACCTCCAACAAATAGGTCCTCCTACCAAGGTGAATACATAACCCATTGTAGACCTTCTATCATCCATATCCCTTGCATTATCAACATCCACAAACTCCACAACTGATGGACTATCTTGTTGCTTACCGAACATGATACCATAGTTAGAAGTACCCCCATAAGTATCTGAAAATCCATTTGACGACTTCCCAATGTTGTCTACCTGGATTAAAGAGAAACTTACTCACCACACTTACTGCGTATGCCAAATCTAGTCTTATATACATCATGACATACATTAAACTCCCCATAACACTAGCATAGGGGACCTTTGACATGTCCCGGATTTCATCATCCGTCCTTGGGTATTCAGTGGTAGACAATTTAAAGTGATTCACTAGAGGTGTACATATTGATTTAGCATCAGTAGTGTTGAACCTTTCCAACACCTTCTCCATATAACTGACCTGAGATAACCACAACTTTCCTATAGTTCTATCCCGACGAATCTCCATCCCAAGTATCTTCTTGACTGCACCAAGATCCTTGATGTCAAACTCTTTATGCAATAGAATCTTCAAATGATTTACCTCAATTATATCCTTCGTAGCTATAAGCATGTCATCGACATACAGCCATAAGAAAATAAGAGAACCATAATCAAGATCTTTCATATACACACAGTAATCATACTCACACCTCATGTAGCCTATCCGGATCATATAGGAATCAAACCTTTTGTACCATTGCCTCAAAGACTGTTTCAGCCCATAAAGAGACTTCTTAAGTTTGTCATTGGATCCCACAACTTGAACCCCTTCACACATTTCTCATACCATAGAAAAATACAGCATCTAGACTTTACGTCAAGCTTTGATCTCTCCTCACTAGATACGTGTACATAGGCTAGACAACCAAATACCTTCAATCTGGAATAGTCTACCACATTTCCCATCCATACTTCCTATGCCACTTTTCCCTCTAGTGATGCCCCTGACGATTGATTTACCAAGAAACAAGTCCTACTAACTTCCTTGAACCAGTAGTTCTTCGGTAACCCTGCATTAAGCTTGAGACACCGATCTCTCTTAACCAGAGTCTGATTCATCCTTTCAGTCACATCATTTTATTGAGGTGTCCGGCAAATAGTGAAATGCCTCCTAATGCCCTGCTGCTCACAAAACTCCATGAACCTCGAATCAGCGTACTTAGTCCCATTATCTGACTTGAGACATTTAATTCTCCTCCCGACCTGGTTTTCCACTTCAGCTTTCCATAACTTAAACCTGGAAAACGTATCTAACCTGTGTCGCATAAAGTATACCCAAACCTTCCATAAGTAGTTGTTAATAAAACTCACAAAATACACATGTCCTCCCTATGATGCTACTCTCACTGGCCCCCAAACATCAGAATGTATGTAATCAAGAATACCTTTCGTCTTGTGAACAATTGTTTTAAACTACACTCTGTTTTGCTTCCCAAGAACAAAAAACTTGCAGAAGTTTAGCTTACATGTTTTCATGCACTTCAAGAGTTTCTTCTTGTGAAGTTCTTTCATGTCATGCTTACCCATATGCCCAAGCCACATATGCCACAAAATGGTATCATCAAATTTAGAATCTACAGCTGTAGCTTCACCTACAACTGTAGTGCCCATCAATGTATAAATGTTTCCATCTAACTTTTTCCCTTTCATCACCATTAGATTGCCTTTGCACACTTACATAACTCCGCTTTTGGATTTGTAACTGAATCAATTACAGTCCAAAGTGTCTAATGAAATTAGACTCTTTTGTAGGTCTAAAATATGTCTTACATCACATAGAGTTCTTACAGCACCATCAAACATTTTAATTCATACATTTCCTATTCCAATGATTTTACATGAAACATCATTTTCCATAAGTATTGAACCTAAATTAACCAACTAGTGAGTACTGAACCACTCCTTATTTGGAGTCATTTGGTAAGAACACGCCAAGTCTAGGATCCAAGAGTCCGTGAGGCGATCCAACCCCGACGAAACTAAAAGTATGTCACCATCACTACATTCTTAATTTCCTTCTTCAACTACATTTTCTGGTTTTGAAGTGCATTCTTACTTTTTTGCATTCCCTTTCTTCCAATTCGGATACTCCAATTTTATGTGCCCCCTTTTTACCACACTTAAACACTGGACATCCTTTTTCTTCTTGGACTAAGATCAGGACTTATTTTGACTTGATCTATTTTTGAATTTTTCTCTCCCACATTCATGGTTACTCTTCACTACAAGCTCTTCACCGTGTGAAATTTCACCACAGACTTTATTTCTTTGATGAAAGCCCAACAATACGCTTGTTACCTCTTCCAAATACAAGTTTCTTTACCTTATGTAAAATTCGTAACCAAGTTTTCATATGTGTGAGACGCTGGTAAGGAATTCAGTAGCATCAGCACCTTATCATCTTCCTCAAATTTCACATCAATCCACATTAAATCACTTCTAATTTTATTGAATGCATTGATGTGTTGGTTCAAATCCGAACCGTCCATCATATTAAGCCAATATAACCTTTGCTTAAGAAAGAGTTTATTCGTAAGAAACTTAGACATGTACCAGCTTTCAAGGTTTTGTCAAACAGTCGCAGGAGAATCCTCTTCCATGACGTGATACAGCACGTCATTAGCCATACACAATTTGATAGTAGCCACCGTTTTGGCCTCCAATTCTTGCCATTTTGCCTCATCTATTTGTTGTATAATTTGTATTTGCACAGCGGATTATTGAATCAATCAAATGAAGCAATCAATGAAAGACCAATCACAGAACACAACCACACAATATGTATATGAAAGCAGTAGAAACAACACAAGTAATTGCATGATTCGGTAATGCCTACATCCACTGGAGCAATTGACAAAGAATTTTACTATCTGGTGTCTAAAGACACTTACAACACTTGCAACATCTTAGATACATCACAAATGACATATGAATAGACTTTCTAGAGGCTTTCCCTCCAAACCCCCAACCAACTTAACGTTCCTATTCAAAATTTGAAATCTGCGTTGGGTTCTCGAACATATCCGTCGACAGTTTTCAGTCATGTCGTCGACAAAAAGATACTGAGAGCAAACCTTCTCTGAAAGTTAAGACAAATCATCAACGGTAGCTAGAAAAATTGTCAACGGTTTCCTCAGTAATATCCAGCACACTGATTTTACCATGTTTTCTCCTTGTGCATGTCATTCACTCAATTATATGAGCCCCATATCACAACACATGATTAATACAAGGATACGCTATTTGAAACTCAAGACAAAGTGCACAGCACAAATGAAGAACAGTCTGATGAGTCTTCCACACTGGGTCTCTGCTCATCATCATTATCATCGTTATCCTCATTCTCAATCTTCTTATTCTTCTAAACCACATGCTACCCTATTTTCCATCAGTCACACTCTTTAAGATGACAACTTTCCATTGTTGGCCGACATCACTACAAATATAATTAAGTTTCACAATTCATGCATTGGGTTGTAAATGAGTCCAGTCGTTCATGAGCTACTCAAGCGCCCAATTCAATAATGACTTACTCAAACTCGCTCGAGCGAACTCAAGTTAGTTCATACTCAACTTGTTAGGCTAGCGAGTCAATTTGTTTGGCTAGCGAGTCAACTTGTTTATTAATTCGTTTACTAGTTCGCTAGTAACTCGTGAACTAAATTTATGCTAGGCTTGTGATCCTAGCTCGATATTAACCACATTAAATATTTGACTTTAAATTTTTTACTTGAATATATAATTTTCTCAAATTATACTAATTAATTATTAATTACTTTAATTAGTTTTATGACTTAATTTGTTTACTAGTTTGAAATGAGCTTTAGTTAAATCGAGTTTGATCTTGAGCTCAAATTTGACTTGTTTATTAATGTGAAATGAGTTTTAATTGAACTAAAACTCAAGTCGAACTTGAGTTATATATATGTTAAATGAGCCGAGTTTGAACACAAAATTTAAGTTTGAGTCAAACTCAAGCTCACTTATAAATAAAGGAGCCGAACTCAAGCTCGCTACAACTCAGCTTGGCTCAGCACGTTTGCAGCCCTGTTCATGCATGCATGTATGTATAGAACTTACGTTCAAAAACATATGAACTTTGTGCATTGTATTTGGGGCTATTAATTATAAGAAAAACGGTTGCTCCACATATGATTTGGAACTTACCGAACTTTATATTAATATATATTTGAAATCATTAAAGTGTTGTGAGATTTGCGTTAATTCATAAATTATTAGGTTAAATAGTCTAATCACATTACTTTTTTAATAACCAATAACTTTTTTTAGATTTTGAAGTATTTTAACTAAAAAATTAGTCATTTAATTTGAACTTTGCTAAAATCACTCAAACTCATTTCAAAAAGTTCAAGAATATGATTAATTATCTAAATATGATATGATTAGAGTGTTTAACCTAATAATTTCTTTCTTACTAAGACTCATATCAAATCATCTCTTACTTATAAAGGTTCCAATGTCACATTAACATTTATACTCATAGAAGTGACAAGTGAGAGATATGATTTTATATTAATTGGTCCTCATAATGTGAGTTTCGTAACACTTTAGCGGGTTTAAAAAATTAATATTAGATCATGTAATTAGTGGGTACATTCCAAAACCATTACTAACCATAATGTGAGTTTTATTTAGTATCAATTAATGCTTGTAGTGATTCACATTTATTTTTAACATATTTACCATCGGCTCGCACTAATTTCGCATTTTTTTTTACTGAAATTTTATATTTATATTGAGAAATTGATTGTAGAGAAAATAAAAATGAGAGTTGAATAATTTTTAAGTTTGTCTAAAAGAGCTGTTATGATTAATTATAGGACATTTTAAGATAGTTACGACAGAGTGTTTAGATATTTTTAGATAGTTTATAATCCATTAAATTAAAAAGCAATAATAATTAATTATAAGGGAATTTTGGAGTAGTTGTAAGTAGTTAAATTAGTTGGATAGAGACATCACGTATAAGTTAAATTAGTTGGATAGAGACATCACGTATATTTCTATTTCATTCACAAAAGGTCTATTCTTAATAACAGATTAGTTATATAATAGGTGAGTTATAATTAGTTTATACAAAAGCATATGTTGATACCATAAAACAAATAATACTATGAAAATTTTTTAATATGTTTGAAACTTAGAAATTTTTTAGAAAAGGAAAGAAAAATAAGAAACATTCTACTTTTTCATATGCGGTTAAGAAAGAAAATCTTTAAAAAATTAGTATTATATCAACAAACAAAAATTTGTTTTCACATGTTAGTAGCATTTCATTTTTTTATTTTTTAATTAAATTAAAATAATTTTTTATTCTCAAATCTATTTCATATATAGAGAGAAAATTCAAAAAATAATATTTTTCTTCTTATTCTCCTTTTTTTTTTTTGTTCTTGTAAACAAAATCCTTGATCCAAAAAGGTCCTTTAACCATAACAAGGAATAAATAAAGAGTAATTATTCCTAAACGAGCGTTATCATATTAGAGATTAGAGATAGAGATTATATGCTTATTTTATATTTACTTTTTTTATCACTTAAGGTTTATTTTACGAGTGAAAAAATAAAAAGAGAAAGAAAAATTATTAAACACTCTTACCTTACGTTTGGAGAGACTTAAAATTGAATTTGTAGTGCATTTGAATAAGATATAATATAAAATTGTATTAAAATTTGTCAAAATTTACCCAAATTTAAAATTGAAATTCGAAATTCATACTCTCAAATACAATGTTAGCGTATCAATTCATACATCATGATTAATTTAATTTTCTATATGTAGAAATCCCATTTTGTCCATGGCTTATATAATAGAATTTTGAGTCGACCTAAGTCTAAGTCAACCGACCTGAATACCCAACCCAGGTTTGACTCAAATACTTGAACCACAAATCAATGTTGACTTGGGTCAACCTAGCCCAAATGGGTCTGCTCGACCTACCCTGGTTTGAGCCCAATTTAACTAAACTCATCACAAGGCCTAGTTGGACCTCATCCAAATAAAGCCCAAAACCATGGCCCAATTGGTCAAACCCAATCTAACCCAACCAATTTCTGCTCAAAGCCCATCCAAGTCATTTGGCTAACCTAATTAACCTAGTTAGGCTTGGATTACTGCCCAGGCCAACCAGCCATGTTTGGCTCACAGGAAATTGCTAGAAAAAACTCAAGAAACAACCAGAAAATCCAAAGAAAAAAAAAAGAAAATGTACCAATGAAAATAATAAAAGGAGAGGGATATCTTATCTTCAGAGTGTTTGATCCGAGCTTGGATTTGAAAACAGAGAACCTAAAGCTCTCTACTCATGCTCACCTTCTGATCAAAACTTGCAAAATGAGAAATGGGAGTGAGAATGTGGGGAAAAAAAGGAAGAGAAAGAAAACATTAAAAAAAATAGATATAGGAGAGAGAGAGAGAGAGAGATTTGCACGAGGTAAAGAGTGAGGAGCAAGAGAGAGAGAGAGAGATCTGTGCGATAAAATACACACACAAAGAGAGAGAGAGAGAGAGAGAGAGAGAGAGAGAGAGAGAGAGAGAGAGAGAGAGAGAGAGATCTATGCGAGAAAATATAGAGATAAGAGGGAGAAAGCAGTGTGGGAGAGAGTAGAGGGAAAGAATGGGAGGATAGAGAGAGAAGTAGAGAGAAAGAATGGGAGAAAAGAGAGCATAGAGAGAGAAGCAAAGAGAAATAAAAAATAAAAAAAGATTAATATTAAAATTTTGGGAAAAAATTCCCAAGTGGGACACGTCTGAATGGACGATGACACATAGCACATGAATGACATGTTTAGAGAGCGGCGTTGCACGATTATGGTCGTTCAATATTTATTTGCTTTTTAAGGAGTTAATTAAAGACCAATAGATTCAATTTAGAGATAATTCATAATTAATTAAGTATCATTCGTTGAATGGGTGTGTAGAGAGTGCTAGTATTTTTTCTCGCATAACTAAACTTTCGATCTCAATTCTAGTAAGTGTAGACCGAAACTACTGGTTTCTTGACTTTAGGATTAGTCTAGAGACCAATCAACGAGTAGTCATTAGATAAACTAACTGTATCTAGATAAATAACAATTTAGTGTCGACTCCATCAAACTTATATTATTATTATCACTCTCCATTCCAGACCCTTCTTTGAAATGTTGTGACACTATCTATATAATCTATTAAATAAAAAAAAATATAATTACCCAATACATTTAAAATAGTAAAGTTTATGTTAATTAACAAAAGTAATTTTTTAAAATAGATTTTCATATGGTTACTAACCAATCACTTGTAAATAGTTTCATCATTTTTAACAATTTTAAGTTTTACAATGCTTTTAGCGCCATTACAGATAAAATGCAATTTGTAAACTAATGCATATGATAAATCCTTTTGCGAATCCTCTATTGAAAACCAATCTAATTTATGTCTTTTAAGAAATATTTTAGTAGTAAAATTTTAAAATTTTGACATTTGAGTTATTTGATTTGAATTATGAGAGAAACAAAAAAAAGTGCGAGATAGGAGATATTCCAGCTCTTGTTCATGTAAATTCGATAAAAGACATAATCTAATGTGTTGAAACTCACTCATTGACTATGTTGTATAATTTAAACATTATTTTACTATCTTCTAAGTAGAAAACATGACTCATAATCAAAAGTTTATGAAAGGAAATGGTATAAAATTAACATAACACACATTTTAGTCAAGTATATATTATTTTAATGTTCTATAAATCGAAAGCATGATTCTTAGAAATAAGTTATAACCATACTTTTTCTCAAGACAAAGAAATAATATGATGTAAAAATAACAAAATAATTATAGTGCAAAATCAATCAAAAAAAAGACTAAACGACAAATACACTTATTTGCAATGAGCAAGCGAAAAAATATAAATAGAAAAATCACATAAAAGTTTTGAAGAAAAAAACAAGATCAAGTTTTAACAATTCACCTAAAAAAAGAAATCACGATTTACTATGCAAATTTATGATGCAACAAAAAACCTAAAAAAGTTGCTAAAATATAATAGAAGAAAGAAGGGACTTCATATTTATCACAATAGTTAAATGTTCAATATTTTTTTATATTATATTTTATATAATTCATTCGATCTAAAAAAATATGGCTAAATCTCAAGCACTTTAATATAGGATAAGAGGGTAAAAACTTGACAATTTGGATTTATGAAATAACATCGCGTTTGGTAATTTGAAAAATAGATTGAGTTGAAAATGGAGTGAAATTAAAAAAATGAATATAGAGATCATGAAAAAAAAAATGAGCGATAAATTTGACTTTGTTCTATTTGGTTTTATCCCATTTTTTATGTACCAAATGAGTGACAAAAAGACTAAATAATAATGATAGTACATATTAGAAGAAATACAACAATTCTCTGAATTTTTGAGACTTCTTTGGAAGGATGACTTCTGATATAAATTTACGGCCGCTAACCTTTTGCAAAGATCTATTGGGATTGGTCAGATCTAGTATGGATTGTAAATGACGGTTTTTGTGCCTTTTTCCTTTCTTTTTATTTATGTGTTTATTTATTTATTTATTATTTATTTTTTTAGAAGAACAACAACATTAACAACAATTATCCCCTCTATTTTTTTTTAAATATTTACTTTTCACTTGTAAATTGAAAATAAAAGAATAAAAGTAAACGCTTAGGAGTAAAATTGTAATCTAATGCATTAAAAAATAAATATAGAATATAAATAGTATTTTTTTTTTTAAGATCACCCATAGAGCTCCTGTTTTATATATAGTAACCTTGTAATTATTTAATTAACCTCCAAACTAAAGCCACTTTATTTTGTAAAAGTACTTATCAAAAGTTATAACCTTATGTTTAGAGGAATTTTAAATTTAGATTTGTATTGATTTGGATGAGATGCAATATAAGATTGGAATTAATTTTTTTTCAAATTTGCCAAATCCAAATTCAGTGCTTTCAAAAGTAGCATAAATGTTTTGTTTTCCTAGAGAGAGAGAGAGACAAGTGTTTTTTTAAGCGTTGTCAAACTAAATCAATACTGGCACTGAGTATGGAAGTAGGAATTTTGCATATTAAATTTAGATTTGAATAGATTTGAACAAATTTTAATATCATTTTACATTACAACTTATTCGAAATTTAATACAAACTCAAATACAAGATAGAGAGGATAAAATTCATTTGGACACATAGAGACACACCCAAACACAAAAGATAAAAAATAGCAAAAATGTCCATCAATGCATGCCAATTAATAGTGGTGAAAGTTGTTCACTTTCTGCAATTCTTAATTATATAAATAAATGAATTAAAAATTAGAATAAAAGACATTGACCTCTTTGAGATTTGGTAAAAAGATATTGACCTCTTTCTAGATTTTAAAATTTTTAGAGATCATAATTGATGTTTCAAAAATGTCGTAAACTTTTCCTGAAATTTGATAAAAAATTCATCTTTACAAAATATATTAAGAGATTTGTGTGGGCGCGCGCGCGTTTTAATCTCAAAAGAAATTGCTGAATATATATAAAGTAAAGGTGTTTTTAGCTTACCAAAAAAGGAAAGTGATGAAACAAAAAGCTAAAAAGGGGGAACGGAAAGTGCCACCCCTAACTTTTCTAACATAAAGTGGAATGGGAATTGCAAAAAAGTGACTTGCTTTCGTTGAGAGTCGAACTCAAGACCTCCCGCTTACTAAACGGGTGCTCTAACCAACTGAGCTACGAAAGCTGTTTGTTTGAAAATTATGTATTTTCTTTACTATTTGACTATCTTTATTAATGTCTCTATCTGGAACATTGTCCTTGCCCCCACTTCCCCATCTTCCGCCTTTCGATGACTTATACAAGAAGCCTACTTCATTTATTTTGGTCCAGTTGGACATGTGGACTTGCGCGCTTGACGTGCACAACTTGCAGCCTCTAGCTCACACCATTTACTTCATAGTTATTTATAACCTCTATTACTTCAAATAAATAAATAAATAAATATATATATATATATATATATATATATATAGTAGTTGTAAATTTTAAGATGGGCCGAAAAAATTCAGATCATATATTATTTATAAGTATTTATCATCTCTTTTTCCTTTTTTTTTTTTTTGATTTTATATTATATATTATTTATGTTTAGGTATCGATATGGATTGTTCATCCCATTTCTTTGTCAATGTGTCTATAGAACGAGACTGTTTCAAGTATATCTATCTTGGAAATGATGTTTGTCGATATCATCCGCATAAAGAGGCAATGTCATCTTTAAGATAACGATTAATCCAAAATCTATGTTCCTAAATACAATCTTAATTACTTCCTTTGCACATTGTCAATTTTTTTTTTCTTTGAATCCATTTTCACTTAAACGTATATACATTTTTGGAAGATGACCCATGCGTAAGCTCCAATGTACTAAATTGATGTCAATTTTACTTTTTATTAGTTCTAGAAAAACATGAAGAGAGGGGACAATAATATGAAAAAAAAAAAAAAAGAATTTTTAATTTTGGCTATAAAAATGTGATAAAAAATAAAATATAATATAAGTCAGTGATTAAAATTTATTTTTATCATCAACATTTTACTCTTCTATTACAAAAAAATAAAAATAAAATTTACTTTTAATAGTATATGCTATATGTAAAAATATAGAAAAAAAATGGTTCTTATTTTCTTCTCTCTTAAACAAAATTCTTATTTCAAATGGAGCCAAAAGATTTTTCTTCTACCTTCCATTTATCTATGATAAGTATAATAGATTTTTAAGAATATTTATATTAGTTCTATTCATGTAAGAGAAGGTAATGCTTAATCAATAAAAATACTATTTTTTGATAGTATCTGACGCCCTTTGAACACTTGACTAATTTATTAGGATAATGAGTTCGTATGAAAAGTCATAATCCCAAGACTTGAATCTTGATTATTTAACCGGGGGAATAAAATTTTTATTCCAAACCGATCCTAAGGGTGAAAAAAAAAGAGAGAAAAAAAACAGGCACAAAACAAGAAATGAAATGCGGCTTCCAAAAAGTTAAACACGTGAAGGATGAAGCTGGTGCACGAGCTAGAAAATTATTATTAAAAAGGTAAGAAAAGATTCCAATATCTTTATTTGAATGTTTTGAGCAGCCTCAAACTTAACAAAGTACATGAATGGATTGCATGATTAAGATTTTTTTTTTTTTTTGCAAACAACTTCATTTCACCAGCTCATGAGATTGCAAGTGGGCAAGAGGAGAGATTGGAAGGACTAGCAGGGGCCTACTTTTACCTTCCATTTTCTTCTTGTTACCTGAATTTGTGATGTTCATGACCCCTAACGTATACTATCTATTTTATTTTATTTTTTTCATCTAAAGATGCAAGTTACATAGAGACATAATTAGGGCAGCAAAATGGTTTAATGGGTCGGGTTCGAACATATTGTAAACGAGTAGGGGTTAAACAGGTTTGGATTTAGATTGACCTGTTTATTAATGTATGACTAATATAAACTAAAATTTATTTGTTTAATAAACAGATCATAAACAAGTGATCCGTTTAAAAATATAATTTGTTTATTTTTAAATTTTTTTAAACATTTCAGGTAAGTGATCAAGGCAGTACAACAAGTGCCAAAAACAATTCAGCAATGCCCAGAGAGAGAGAGAGCTCACCAAGTAAGGATTGATTCATAGATTGATGGCAGTAAGGATCGAATAAGCAAGGATCGATTCACGGGATTGATGACAGCAAGGATCAAAGAAGCAACAAGCAAAGATCAATTCACAGATCGATCAATTCACAGATCGATGGTAGCAAGGATCGATTTACAGATCAATCAATTTGCAAATCAAGATGGCAACAAGGATCAATGAAGTGGCGTTTCGGTGACTCAGCCACAACCTTTGCGGCAGGCTCCAGAGACTCTATAGATCATAAGTGAGTGGAGAGAGATAGATGACGGTCGTCAGCCAATCGCACTGCAAGTGTGCAACCTAGAAGGCCAGAACGGAGAATCCCAGCCGCTTGCTACTTCGAACTTTCGTTTATTGTTTCACACTTTCACAGTTTTAGCCTCAGGGTAAGCATAACAGGGTTTCTGGGTTAATGAGTTATATATATATCAAGTTAGGTACTTGATCCAACCCATCCAACCTTTTTATTAAACAGGTTGAGTTCGAGTTGATCCATTTATAAACAAGTCACTTTATGTTAAATCCAAACCCAATTTAAACGGGTTGGTTATGGGTCACATGTTGGGTTGCGACCTGTTTTGTTAGTCCTGGAAATATTGAATCTTACATCAAATACTCTTTTTCATTTTTCAACAACATTTAAATTCAAAATTCTTGGTATAAAAAATTTAAACTCTCTTTGGCTTCAAAACCTTTTAATGTATTTTTTATTTGCATTAATGATTCAATTTTTTTTTCTTAAGCATCACATTTGTACCCTAAAAATGATTTTGTTTAAATAAAATAAAAAAAGCTAGCATCAACGAGTCCACTCTCTCTTTTGATTTTCACCATACCTGCACTTTGTTCCATTCATAAATAATGTTTCAAGACAACTTTACAAAAGCGTCCCCATTCTTCTACTTAATTAAATTAATTAATAGGGGTGTTCCTGGAATTGCTCAACACGTGTCACCCGTCCAACTCGACTCGAATTGCCTGGCGAAGTTTCAAAACTTCGAAATGAGAGGTAGATTAGAATTTTATAAAAGTGGAACGAATGGAAATAAATATTGTTCCATAATATAGATTCCAACTAAATTGAATTTAAAGCAACAAAGTCAAAAATACAAATAGAAAGAAGAGAAGGTTATATGTTCCATTTTATTGTTGTCGTCCTAACTTCTTAAGGACTCAGTAATCTAAAGAAATTGTTTAAAAATTTTTAATTTATTTATTTTGAGTCAATAGAGACTTGACTTGTTCTTTGTGTTTAGAGCAATATTATATAAAATTTTGTTAAAATTTATCTAAATCTATTCAAAATCCATGCTTTCAAATATAACATAGTTCTTTCAATTGAGTTTGCCAAACTTACTTTCAAGTCGAATGAGTTTATGTAGATATAGTAGTGATAGGGGTGAGCATTCGGTCAGTTCGTCGAATTCGGTTAATTAACTGAATTAATCAAAAAATTTTGGTTAAAAAATCTAATTAACCAAACTAACTGAAATTCCCTATTTGACTGAACTCAAAACTAACTGAATCGAATTTTGCTTAAATCAGTTAACCAATTTTAATCGATTTACTATATATATATATATATATATATATATATATATATATATATAGAGTTTTAATATATATAAAATATAAATAAGATATATAAAATTTTAATACATATAATATATAAAAAATAAATAAAATTTTAGTATATGTATATAATATATAAAATATTATAATATATATATAATTATTTAGTATTAGTTTATAATATTTGATTAATTTGGTTAACCAAATTAACCGAACCCAAAAATTGAATTGAAAATCAAAAATCAAAATTCAACGAAAATAAAAACCAAACCAACCGAATTTACTCGGTTAATTCGATTTTAACCGAATTATGCTCACTCTTAAAAACTTATACCCTCAATTTTTTTTTTTTTACCAAATATAAGCGGAATTTTGTGTTTGTTCACATCTAATATAGCCAGACTTCTAGTTGGATCTTTTCTCAAATCAATTTAATTGAAATGGATAGAAATTAGAGTCTTAACCCTACTCATCTCAACCATTGTATAAAATAATTTAATAAAAATTGAAGGCATGTTTGGAGTGTGATAAAAAAAAAACAACCAATGTCCAAAGGATACACTAATTCATGTATAGTATGAGTTAAATAATTATAATTTACATATTTTCAGACCAGCCCAAACCTAGATGGATAAGACCAAGTCTAAGCCTCTGTTTGGAATGTCTTTCTAAAAAAATGATTTAAGTAAAAAAGTACTTAAAACGAGTACTTATGTTGATTAGTATTATTTGGCTTGCAACTAAATAAATATTTGTTTCATGATTACCATTTCAGAATCATTATTTTTTTCGAATAAATTTAAGTACTTTTTTGATAGATAATATGGAACTATTTCTTGATCCTTATAAATACTTATCATTGTAAAGAAGGGATGACAAACTCGTAACGTTTAACACTGTTGTAGCCGAAAATTGAACAATTTTCACAAATCGATCCTTGATCACAACCACTTGAAAAGAGACAAATAAAAGTGGTTTGGAGGACCTAGGGTGTACTCGGGGGACCTCTCCAATGCCTAAGTAAGGGATGGGCTTGAGAGGTTTTTAGGCAACAGACAACTTTTTCGCAGTATAGAAGTTTTAATCTTCTTTGTCCTTCTCCATTCTTCTTGCGTCCATCACCTCCTCCATTGACTCGAATGCCTCTCATCCTCCTTATCAAATAATTACATCTTATTAATTCAAAATGTAAACACATGACACTGTTAATCGCCACAACAAAGTTAACGAGAGAATATTAAACTTTTATGTTTAATTACTATGTTATTCTCAATTAACAGTATTATTAATTACTTTAATTATTGAATTGTTATTGCATTAATTTTTCAATGTATAATTAATGTCAATTTTACAAAAAATTAATATTTGAAATTTTCATTAAAAATTTTAATTAATGTGTTAATTATACAATTTTTAAAGTGCACTAGTATGTTAATTAGAAAAAAATGAAATGTCAAGTAACATAAATATCAATTAAATAGTTAATTATAACATAATTAAAATATTCATTAAACGAATTAATAAAAATTTCATTTTATTAACATAATTGAATAATCAAATGTCATTATATTATAATCTTGAGAATCTTTAATACTTAAAATTAAAAGTACTTTGAAAGAAAAATAATAAATTGTTTATCGATTGCAATTACATTTATTAAAATATATTAATATAATGAATTTACCCTAGTTCTTAAATAATCTTTATTTAAATTCTTTAACTCAATTCAACATATATATACATATTTATTTGGATAGTATTTGAAAGCATATATTTCAAATCTTGAATATATTAATATAATGAATTTACCCTAGCTCTTAAATAATATTTATTTAAATTCTTTAACTCAATTCAACATATATACATATTTATTTGTGTAGTATTTGAAAGCATATATTTCAAATATTGAATTCAAATTAAATGAAATTCTATTTAATTTAATTTTTAATTTTTAAAATTTGCACTGCCCAGATTTATTTGAAATTCGTTTTATTAGAAAAAGACAAGGTGACGAATAAATGTAAATATTTACCTAAAATTTTATTACGATTAAAATTTTAAACAGTAAATTCTTTTAAAAAATTCATAAAATTTTACTTACCGTTCATATCTTTATAACTTAAAATCTAAACCAAGAGGCATATTTGAACCCATCTTGCTGCGAGCGGAGTCATTGCCGACTTGACCCGTCTTGTTGGAAGAGTGACAAGGTGACGCGAGATGCCACGTGTCTGCACCATCACCGTCCAATCCACGCGGGAGGGTCAATTAGGTCACCGTCCCGTGATGCAATCGCTCCTCTTTATTTCCCCTCACAATAAATAAAATAAATAAATTACAGGGCCCAAACTAGTCACAAGTCACTAGCAGTCAGGTTGTTAGTGGCATTTCCGTTATTCAACGCGGTCTCGCGCCCATTTCCATAAAGCTCCGACTATAAATATTCTGGGCTGCTGCCTTCTTCCGCGAAGGTGGGTGGAGAGTTCCTCTTCTTTCTTTCTCTTCTTCTTCTTCTTCAGCACCTTTCCTCTTCCATCTTTCCTAGGGTTTTGTTTGTACCTACTAATTTTGTATGAAGTTGTTGTAAGATTCTCAGTATCTGTATCTAAGTTCAATTCTGCAGCTCAATTCGTGAGTTTCCAAATCAAAACAGAGAATTAATCATTTAATTCATGGACGCTGCCGCCGGTGACTCGTGGAGTGCTCGTCTCTCGACCGCTACAAGGCGCCACCAGCCTCGATCCGGTCAGTTTGAGCTTCGATTTCTTGAGTCTCTGTTTCTTAGTGCTTCATTTGCGGTAATTTGGGTTTTGATCGTTGTGTTTGTTTGAGCTTTGATTTGCAGATCCGTTCCTGGGAGTGGAAGAATTCTTCGATGGAGACGAAGAGTCGCGGCCGGAGTATCTCTGCCCGTTCTGTGCCGAGGACTTCGATATCGTCGGCCTGTGCTGCCACATCGATGAAGAGCATCCGGTTGAAGCCAGGAATGGGGTACTTCATGATTTTATTATTGTTCTTTTATTTGTCATCACCTTGAGCTGTTGTATTTTTCTTGTTATATGGTAATCCTGAGTGGGAATGTAGTTGAAGCTGAGAACATCGTACTGCAAATTTACTGCTATTTTCACTTCTCAGCACTTTTAGATGTTTTGATTTGCTTATTGTTTTTTATGTCCTTGCGGGAATCTAGGATGTTTTGGAGCAGTTCTCTTTTATCAAATTCAGTCCATTTTCTTATGTTTAATTCCATTATTTTTGCGTTTTATTGTGTGCTTATTGGGTTTTTCATTTTGGTGAAGCGTGTAAAAGGGGATGTTTTTAATTTGCTGCGCATCTACATAGAGAGGTTGCATGAATGTGTCTCTATTAGTTTACATGTATTGAGTGCTGTGTAGGATTATTTGCTCTTTTGTGGTCGGGTTGCATAGAATACCTCGTAGCTGTTTTAATGACCTGCATTGCTCATAGGTGCTTCGGTTGGCTTATTGCTTGCTGGCTTGAAAAAATAAAATCTTTGCATACAATAAATAATTCTGTAGTACTCTATGAACTCTGACTAAATGAATTACCTTGGTCATCCACACAGCGACAAACCATTCAACAAATCATTTGCATTTAGAAATTTTAAATTGAAAACAAGAATAACATTGCACCAATAACATAATTGGCCTTTCCAAATCAATATCTAGTAGTATAACCACCATTGCTGAAGGGTTTGTTTATTTGGGTGCTTGCCTTTTTTAAAGTTACTTGAGTAATCTGTTTGCTCTCAGCACTAATATTGCTTATTTTGTTTGTCTTTTCAGGTATGCCCTGTCTGTGCAAGAAGAGTGGGGATGGATATGGTTGGGCATATTACCACGCAACATGGAAACTTTTTTAAAATATCCTTTCAGAATCAAGCTGGCTGTGATTGTGTTTAGCCTTTGGAGTGTTTTGGTTTCATTAGGATCTAGTTTGATTTGTAGGTTGCTTGTTATGCATGCATGGACACATGATATAATTTCACATCTATTTTGTGTGTGCATTGACCGTTGCTTTTCTGGATGAGATATTTTGCTTTCTGACTGACTACCAAAATCCTGAGGTTAGGTGAATATAATTCTTAGGTGCTAGATAGTCAAAATGTGCCCTAGATCTAAAGGAAATGGTTGGCAAATGCCGAGTGGATTTGCGCCGTGCATCTATGAGGCTTGTTCTGATTTCTTTGAAGAGTTAATCATTGTGCATCTCTGGGGGCTGAATGATGTATTGTGGCCAGGTTTGTTCCATTAGGATTGCTTTAGGTTCTTAGGCATTTCTAGTGTTTGTGAATCCCAGGAATAGAGTACATATAAAGTTTTGTCATATTTGCTTGTTACTGCAACTCGTATTTTGTGTTCAATATCCATGACAATCTAATAATCTGCCAACTTGAAAGACAGTATACAGGTGAGTGTGTCCTGCATATTTGCTTTCTTTAAATCCCTTTTCTTAAAAGTTTGGTGAGGAGTTTTATTTTTTCAAATGCTGTCAAGCTTCTGGCTCCATTTGCCGCTGTTTAATGAATGTTGATTGTGTGGGTGTGTTGATGAGCTGAAAAATTTTCCTTAACTGAGGGTTACGTACAGCGCAAGAGAAGGTTCCGTAAGGTTGGATCTAATTCGACATTTTCAATATTGAGAAAAGAGCTGCGTGAAGGAAATCTACCATCCTTTCTTGGAGGGCCATCTCGAATGGTCTCATCCTCCAATACAGAACCTGATCCATTGTTGTCATCATTTATATTCAACCCCCGCATGGTTGGTGAACCTGTAAGTTCACAACCTCATTCTACAGTTGAGCCCACATTGGTAAAGGAAAGCTCAGAGGATGAATTCTTAGAAAGGTATGAAGTCAGATATTCTTGGAGGACATAAAAGTCTAGCATTCTTCTTTATTTTTTCTATGCTTGTTTCTCTATATGGTATCTGTGAAATTATGAGTATTACTTGGAGCAACAGAGTGCATTCAAAATTAAAATAAACAATTCATGGGGCCAGATCTTTGCCATGACTTTATTAGGCAATATTGTTCTTCTTTAAAACACGTGGGTGGGTACTGGTGTGATTTTTACAATATCAGAAGCTACATTCAGTCCTATTATCAGGATTAGTGACTGAACGTTAGAAGCTTGTTCCTCTACTTCTCTGCCTGCGTGCGTGCGTGTGTGTGTTGTGTTTTATGCTGTTCTGTTTTTTAGCTATCAACAAGTTGTATGTTTCAAAGAATAAGAATGAAGTGAACTTCACAGATTAGAAGTTATATATTCTATAATTTAAAACCTTTGAATGGTCCAATATCTACGAAGTTGGAAGCAGGTGTAGGTGTATGTGTATGTGAGTGTGCGTGCCTTAAGTTCACAGAATCACAAGGCAGCATTTCTGTATCCCTGAAAGTTGTGTATACTACCCGGCGGTGACTTGAGCCATCGTCGCCTTAATGTGCCTGGACTATTCTGTCCTGGCCGTCTCCCTATTTGTCAAAATTAGGAATGGTGATCTTATTTGCTAATCAGCCTTATTTTGATTTTAACCTTTTTTTTTTGGCTTCTTGTGAACAGAAAAGGGCAGCAGGGAGTGGTGACAGACAAGGAGCAGGAAGAGAAGGCGCGGAGGTGCGAGTTTGTGGGAGGGCTGATGCTGTCGACCATTCTTGATGATGGATTATGAAGCAGGAATTGAGAGATGAGAGAAGTTTGACCATGTGAGGGAGGATTTTACCCTATATATAATGTATGTATTTGTAGCAGTGATGGAGAGAGAAGTTCAAAAGAGAGGAGGAAAAATTGTGTAGCTGTTGAATGTTACAGTGGGAGGGAGGGAAATAGATAGCAGATAGCAGCGGCTAGGCCCAGAGTGTTGTCTTTATGGGATTCCTCCCCCGCCACACCCCCACCCCTATTGTACTTGTAAGTTACCCTTGCATAATCATAATGGAAAGATGGAAGAACTTTGCTTTATTTTTTCCCCCACTTCATTCTACTTTCTCACTATTTTTTCTTCCAACATTTTTTTTAAAAGAATAAAGTGAGACAAATGGCTTTTTGTGCGCAGGTGGTGAGGAAAAGCCCTTGTGTTTTTTTTCTGGTGGGAAGTAGAGTTGTATCACTGTCATTTGTCATCAACTCCCAGTGGTTTCCCCCATCAGCCATCACCTTTGGTCCACCACTGCTTCCACCGCCACCATCCCTTTACTCCCCTTTAGCTATGTAACCCGGCCCCCCTGCCCCTCCTAACCCCCTCTACCACCAAACCCTATTTCTCACTTAAGAGTGGGAGACATCGACTTCTCAGCAAAAAGCCCTTTTTTATGTTTGGGTGAGGATTCTAATACTACACACATGTCTTCACATTTATTTTTGAGGCACCATACCCCTTTCACCAATTGGTTGTCCAAGTAGTGAAGTACGATTTTCATAAATGGACTATTTGTCCTTGAAACACATGGGAAAATTATTCCAAGGTATAAGCTATCATATCGTTGGGATGAATATCTACTCATTATTAAGTGTTTTAGAGAAAATAAAACTAAATGATATTTTAGAAAAATAATTGATTACTTGACAGTAGATTGATGGAAACAGTGTTAACACCTTGCACTATAAAAATATAGAGAAATTTAAAAATTTTAGGAGCTTGTTTAGCTGTTGAAATATTTTTTTATTTTTCACTTTTTTAGTGTTTCAACAAAATTATAAAAAAATTTAGCTCATTTTTAATTTTTCAAGATTTGCAATAAGAAAGTGGAATAAATAGTATTAGCCTTGTAAATAGTTTTAAATATTTTATTTCTCCATTTTGAAATAAGTACAAGAAAGGACAATTTGTTTTTCAATTTTCTAATATATATATATTAGGGAATATTTCATATTCAAGATTTAGACTTGGATTTGGATCTATGTTGATTTTGAAGAAACTTAATGCATAACTCAAATTAAAGTTGAAGATTTACATTTCATGGTCCCTATTTAAAGTTAAAAATCAGAAATCTCAATAAATAAATAAATAAAATTTTCAACTATATTTTGCAAATTTAATAAATTTGAAGAAAAGGTGATATTTTTGTAATATAAAAAAAAAATAAAAATACAATTATTTTTACAGCCAAATAGTATTATTATTATTTATTCTATAAAGTGTTGTAAACTTGAAAAAATAGATTTTTTAATAATTTTTTGAATAAATAAAATAAAAAATAAAAAATATTTTCCATGACTAAGTCCTAAAAAACTTCAGAAGTTGTCTGTTTTTATTTACTAAACTTTAAAGAAGATCAGTGCCTACTTAATTAAAGCAAATAAAGAAAAAAAATAAAAAAATATGACAATAAACTATGAAGATTATTTAATTATCACTCAAATATATAAGCCTATAATCCAATTCTAGACTTCTTGTGAACAATCATAATGGAAATTATGAATAATTTTCATAATTTTGATAAGATACAACAATAACCAAAATAAATTAAACCTCAAGTTCCATTAAATGGAATCGATTATATGAATTCAGTTTTATCAAATTACACGATTTTGGACAAGTTTGGTCATGTTGTTTATGGTAGCTCTTATACTTTGAAGTTTTATAAACAAGGAAAGAAAGAAAAATATAAGAACGGCTACACAGCAAGGACTCGTCAACGAGTGCCCCGACGAGAAAATACCAAAAGCAGGAAAAGTTCAAAGATTTAGACTCGTCGATGAAAGTCTATTCTCATCGACGAGTGGTCTTCTTGGTCTTGTCGATGAGCAGTTTGGCGCTACGAGCAGATTTTTTGAAATTTAAATTTGGACGTTATGATAGTTGGTCATTTGGAGGGAAACCTCCGAGTAACTTTCATATATTGTATTTCTGAGTGTATTTTCTTAGAGAGATCATTGTAAAAACTTGTGTATTGTAGTGTTTCACATTGTAATGAATATTGAATGCCATTTGCTTTCATTATTGTGTTATTAATTGTCGTTGTTCATTCATAAATTGGTGTTATTTGAGAATTGGTGGTTCACTTGTTGTAAGATCTTCCGTTGTTTGTGTGTCCTATAACCGAATTTTACAACAAATTAGTATTAGAGCGATTGTTGTCATGGCATCGGGGTTGTGTTTAGCAAGATTTGACATTGTCAAATTCGATGGAACCAGAAACTTTGGTTTATGGTAGAGAAGAGTGAAGGACATTCTTGTGCAACAATGAATGGTTAAGACTCTACTTGATAATCAACCAGAAGGAATGAATGAGGCAACATGGGGAGATTTGAAAGCAAAAGCTGCGTCAACAATACGCTTGTATTTGGTCGACTAAGTTCTTTATCGGGTGATGGAGGAGGATTCTCCAGCAGCTATCTGGCAAAAGTTAGAAAGCCAGTACATATCTAAATCCCTTAATAACAAACTTTTTCTCAAACAACGTTTATATTGACTTAAGATAGTTGAAGGATCAAGTTTGAATCAATACATCAATGTCTTTAATCAAATCATAAGTGATTTGATGAGAGTTAATGTTAAGTTTGATGAGGATGATAAGGCTTTGATGCTGTTAAATTTTCTGCTCTCGACTCATACCTACGAAAATCTTATGACCACTCTTACGTGGGGAAAAAAGACTCTTATCTAGAATAAGTAACAAGTGTCTTGTTAAATTTTCATCGAAGGTTGAAGATATGTGATGAAGAAGGACTTGTGGTAAAGGGTAGTAATGAGTAAGACAAAGGAAAGTTTAAGAATAGGTCTAGTCAGAAATCTTGACATCAATCCAAGAAGAAGAAGAAAATTCGGTATTATAAATGTCATAAAAAGGGGTATGTGAAACCGGAGTATCCAGATTGAAAGAAGGGAAATGCTGAAAAGCATGAGGGGATTTCAAAATCTGTGAATGTCGTTCAAGAAGAAGATTCAGCGGATGATAATGTTCTATCAGTTTCAGCGGAGTCGGATAATCTAACGGACTTTTGGATACTTGACTCGACATATTCTTATCACATGACTCCGAACAAGGGGTGGTTCAGCACTTACAGGTTAATGAATTCTGGATCAGTTCTTATGGGTAATGATGCGTCTTGCAAGATCGTTAGCATAGGAAGTGTAAAGATCAAGATGTTTGATGGTGCTGTAGGAACATTGTGTAATGTAAGACATATACCTGAGTTGAGAAATAGTTTGATATCTTTTGGCACTTTAGATTGTAATGACTTCAATTACAAGTCTAAAGGTGGAGTCTTGAAGGTATGGAAAGGTAATCTGACTGTAATGAAAGGGCAGAAACTGGATGAGAATATTTACACGTTGCAGGGAACTACCGTTATAGGTGGAATTGCAGCTGTGGATGCTGAATTAGATGAGACCATCTTGTGGCATATGCGTCTTGGGCATATGGGGGAACACGACATAAAGGAACTACACAAGAGGAAATTCTTGAAGGGTTTGAAATCATGTCAGCTGGAATTTTGAAAGATATGTGTTCTTGGAAAACAGAATAAGGCAAAGTTTAAACCAGCTATTCACAAGATAAAGGGTATTCTTGACTATGTACATTTAAATGTTTGAGGTCCAATTAGAGTTGCATCAAAGGGTGGACATGTGTAGTATGTGAGTTTCATTGATGATTACTCACGGAAAGTCTGGGTTTACTTCATGCGTCACAAATCAGATACGTTTGCCAGGTTTAAGATTTGGAAGGCTGAAGTGGAGAACTAAATGGAGAGGAGAATCAAATGTTTGAGGTCAGATAATGGGACCAAGTACGCTGATTCTCGGTTTATAGAGTTTTATGCGGAGCAAGGCATCAAGAGATATTTTACATTTTTTCGGACACCTCAACAAAATGGTGTGGTAGAACGGATGAACCGGACTATTGTTGATAGGACTTGATGTCTTAGATTGAATGCAGGGTTACGAAGAATTTATGGGCCAAGACAGATAGTATGACTTGTTTTTTGCTAAATAGATCACCAAGAGCGTCACCAAAGGGTAAAGTGGCGGAAGAGGTATAGACGGGAAATGCAGTAGACTATTCCGAATTGAAAGTATTTGGGTGTCTAACCTATGTCCACGTGTCTAGTGAGGAGAGGTCTAAGCTTGACCCGAAGTCTCGTTGTTGCATCTTTTTGGGGTATCCAATGGGTGTAAAGGGGTACAAGTTATGTAACCCAGTGGCAAACAAGGTGGTGATCAGTAGGGATGTAGTCTTTGATGAGAAGGCTATGGTGAAGCGTACTCAAGAATGTGATGAACAGAAATAGGAGCCAAAAAGCTGGGGTAGTGATGAATATATCGTGCAGGTGGAGTTGGAAGCTCAAGGCAATGGAAATGATCATGGTCCTATGGTTGCAGGGAGCTCTAACTTGGAAATCCAGAAAGTTGACAATATTTCGTTAAGAAGATCCAGATGCACTATTCGGCCTCCGTCAAGGTATGGGTTTGAAGAGTTAGTGTCTTATGTTTTTCTTACTAGTTGCAATGATCCAACTACATTTCAAAAGGCAGTGCACAACCATGAGAAAGATAGATAGATGGGAGCAATAATTGAGGATATGAAGTCACTACGTAAAAATCAAACTTGTGAGTTGGTGGAGCTTCCAGATGGGAAAAGACCGATAGGCTGCAAATGGGTTTATAGGAAGAATGAGACAATATCAGAAAAGGAAGGTGAGAAATTCAAGACACGGTTGGTGGCAAAAAGGTACTCACAAAAGAAGGGGATAAACTATGATAAGATCTTTTCTCCATTGGTCCGACATACTTCTATTAGAGTTGTGTTGGGATTAGTAACCTATTATGATATTCATTTGGAACAAATGGATGTGAAAACAACATTTCTTCACGGTGACTTGGAGGAACAAATTTACATGGTATAGTCTGAGGGATTCATTGTATCGGAAAAAGAAAAATTTTGTTTGCAGGTTGAAGAAATCTCTTTATGGGCTGAAACAGTCTGTAAGACAATGATATCAATGTTTTGATTCTCACATGATCAAGATTAGTTACAAACGATGTGAGTATGACTGCTGCGCATATGTAAACAAACTTGATGATGACTCACTTATTTTCTTGTTATTGTATGTCGATGATATGTTGATAGCTACAAGAAATTTAATTGAGGTGAATCAGTAAAAGGACTTGTTGAATAAGGAATTTGACATGAAGGATCTTGATTCAGCTAAGAAAATACTTGAAATGAATATTCATCGTGACAGAACTGCAGGGAGGTTATGGTTATCTCAGGGCGGTTATGTATAGAAGGTGTTGGAGAGGTTTAGCATGACTGATGCAAGACCGATATGTAACCTCGAGTGAAGCATTTCAAGTTGTCTACTACAAATTGTCCAAGTACGGATGAAGAAATCTGGGACATGTCAAAGGTCCCCTATGCTAGTGCTGTAGGGAGTTTAACGTATGTCATGACGTGTACGAGGCCAGATTTGGCTCATGTGGTAAGCGTGGTAAGTTAGTTTCTTTCTAATCCAGAAACAACATTGGGAAGCTGTAAAATGAATACTTAAATACTTGCAGGGTATATCAGATTATGATATCATGTTCGGCAAGTAACAGAATTGTCCTTCAGTTATGGGATTTGTAGATGCAGATTATGTTGCAGATATGGATGACATAAGATCTACAACGGGTTATGTCTTTACCTTTGTAGGAGGACCGATATGTTGGAGATCTATGGTATAGTCTCTGGTAGCATTGTCCATGACTGAGGCAAAATATATGACAATTGTTGAAGCTGCAAAGGATTATGCCTTACCGGTTTAGTTAGAAAGCTGGAGTTACAGCAAGATGGAGTGATGTTGCGTTGTGATAGTCAAAGTACCATTTACTTGGCAAAGAATCGGATTTATCATGCTAGAACCAAGCGCAATGATGTGAGGTTTCACAGGGTTTGGGAATTGATTGCTTCGGGTGAACTTATGTTGGAGAAGGTTCACACTTCTAAAAATGCAGCAGATATTCTAACTAAATTAATTACTTCTAAAAAATTCAAGCATTGCTTGGACTTACTTTATATCTCCAAGTGATAGAAGAGAGACAAACCCAACCTAGCATTTTCAAGTTCAAGGTGGGGCAGTTCATATGTTTTTCAGGATTCTCCTAAGGGGCGTATAATCGCCAAGGTGAAGATTGTTGTTTATGGTGACTCTTTGAAGTTTCATAAACAAGGAAAGGAAAAAAAGTATAAGAAGGGCTGCACAGTAAGGACTTGTTGACAAGTGCCTTATCCTCGTCGACGAGAAAATACTGAGCAGAAAAAGTTCAGAGATTTGGACTCGTCGACAAAAGTCTATTCTCGTTGATGAATGGTCTTCTTGATCTCGTCAATGAGCAATTCTGGGCTGCGAGTAGATTTTTTGAAATTTGAATTTGGACATTATGGTAGTTGGGCATTTGAAGGGAAACCTCCGAGTAACTTTCATATATTGTATTTTTGAGTGTATTTGCTTAGAGAGATCATTGTAAAAACTTGTGTATTGTAGTGTTTCACATTGTGATGAATATTGAATGCCATTTATTTTCATTCTTGTGTTACTTATTGTTGTTGTTCATTCATAAATTGGTGTTATTTGAGAATTGGTGGTTCACTTGTTGTAAGATCTTCCACTGGTCGTGTGTCCTATACCTGAGTTTTACAACAGGCTTACAGTTTAATGCATTAAGTTATATTTATTGTATGAACAAATTAATTATAATAAATTAGTTTTAATTAGTTATACAAAATTAAGAAGTTTTTTCAAATAAATGGAGACTAAAGCATATCCATGCAGTAATAAAAAATAGTAACAGATTAAATAAAATAAAAATTTACACAAGGAAATCTGGAAAGTGTGAAAAAAAAAAATCAACTTTAACCTTTATATATTGATGGTCATTAGAGTACGATTATTAGAAGTGTTAAATAAGTGTCTCAACGGAACGTAGTTAAAATCATTATTGTATTTCTAAATGAAATGGTTCATTAAAAGAACATAAATAAAAGAGTAAGAACAATATATAAAAGATGTATAGTGACCAATTAGAAACATTATTAGTGAATCTAGAAAGATTAAAAATATGTCAAAGCAAAAGAAATTGCTTGAGCCTCCACTTTTTCATCCCCAACCCCACACTACTTAGCATTACTCTTTCTTTCAATCCTCATAATTTACCTTCTCACACAGCCATTTTTATTTTATTATTGTAACCTTTTTGGACTAGTTGGGTTGAATTTTGATAATAAAAAAAACCTTTCTTATCAATTCCATCAATTATTTGATAATTATTAGTCCCATTGGTGCCGACACCGATCCAACACTCAATATCCCTAATTGATAATTCTCCGATCAAAATATTTTCTATTTAGATTTTTCTCTATCATCTTCTCCTAGAGAAATTTTGAAAGGGATAGTCCCCAGCATATCAAACAATTCATTAAAAATGGTGTTCTTTATCATAGCTTTTTCTTTTGAATTACTTATTATTATTTTTCTTTTGTTTTTATGAAGACAAATAAAAAATTCAAATTTCTCTCCTATTTACCGAGGAACCGAAGAACACTATATTTATTCCTTTTTCTTAAGATAAATTATATAATTCCTAAAGTTTGACAAGATTCTATATTTTACTTAAATAATGTACAACTTCGACTTGGCATCATCCATCGGACCACATGTTACGCATTATTGCAATATGAAAAATGTTTCTTTTGCCCTAGTAACTATACCCAATAAGAGATTTATCTCATATCAATAAACAATAATTCTTTTTATAAGATTCAATTCGACGTCTATACAAAATTAAAAAGTGTCATTTTACAAAATGCAACCAAATACTAAACATATTTGAATCTAAAGCAATTCATATGTTGCAATTACCATTCATACAAAACTCAATACCACAACTTAAAGTTTAAAGGACAATATGCGACAAATAATGCATATAATGAACTACGTAATTAACCCATACCCTAACTATAATTATTCTATGGGCTTAAGATCTTACCATTTTAATCAAAACACATCACTTATGAAACTCCCCATAAAGCAAAAATCAGGAAACTTAACATCCGAACATAAGTGAAACAAAAAAGCCCAAAAGATTTAACATTATCATACTTTAGTAAATGTTTGAAGCTTTTCAACAAGATAATGTGCAAAAGCATCAGGGAATCAATGATAACTGACTCCTATATCAACAGTTTCACAAATAATATACACTTATTCAAGTTATTTTTTCTTCTTTTCGTCATCATCTAACCTTCGAAAGAGTATCTTCAGGCCATAAACTGCCTCCCATGCTTATCCCAACATCATATAACATGATGATTCTTATGGGTGGGATATCAGAAAGCCTCACCGGGTGCCTCAGAAACATTACATTCACACCTACACATCGTTTGATAACACCACAAAAATAAAACCACCATACATACTCATCGATTATCACCATTGCCAAGGCAATGGCCGCTGCTATCCTGCCTAGCAAACAAAACTTTCCCCAAAACATCCACAACCACAGTTTTGAAGTACACTTTCTTAAACAGGGGCATAATTACCGAAAAGCAATATGCTACACAGCATGATATACCAGAGTCCCGCTTCACTTGGTGGGGGAGGGGGGGTTAGGGCTTCTTTTAATGGATAAAAAACATCAATTTCCCTGCATTTTCCAAGAGTAGATTGCATGCATTCAAGGGGAATCCTCACCTTTGGTAAGGGCTATGGGAGATGAAGAACCTGTAGTCTGGGTGATTAACTTGTGAGTGCCTGAGAAAGTTGTCAGCAGCTTGCAGGAGAGAATTAGCTATCTGACATTCTTCAACTCCATTAGGATGCCAAACAGAAGCTTTGAACTTATAGGAAGCAAGCCCAAAGATGGGCAGCGACAGCTTGAACGAGTCAGCATCAGGAACCTCCCTAGCATTTGAACCAGGAAAATGCAGCCAATTGACACTTGTACCTATCCCACATAAGCCAAAAACATTAAAATCTACACACACTGGATGTGAGAGAGAGAGAGACAGAGAGAGAGAGAGAGAGATGTTTACTTGCAAAGGGTGTGGACAATGAATGGTAGGTAAGGAAGCAAGCATCCAGATTTTGTAATGTTGGACCTGTTGGTATCCTATAGATGGGATACCTTTAAGAATGCACGCAGCAATAATCTTAGATACAAAAAACTACAGTTGTACTACACCACCGAAGAAAAATCTTTTGGTCACTGGAGAAAAAACATACCAAGCTACAGAAATCCAACTTGAAGGCAATAGATCACAGCTCCAGAATGTCCTAAGATCAGGGAATCGAGAAGCAAGAACTGAAATCTGTTGGGGCAAGGCAATGCATGAGCATCATCACAGAGGAAACATTTACAAGTTCAAGACATCATATTATATCACAGGAGATGATGGGATTACCTTATCAGCCAAAGGTTCCCGACTATATGGCGGATCTTGCTCAAAGTATTCAAACACAAGCAGACCAGCATGCTCGCTTTTATCTCTTGAGAAATTCGTGACGGGTTTATTTCTTAAAGAGAGTCTTCTCAAGCTCTGGATATTCGCATCTGTAAGGTCCTGGTTCCAAGTTCCTGGAGCAACATTATGGGGTCCTTTTCCAGTTTCGAAGTCACTGCTGCCGTCACTACTTGACTCCCTGGATGATTCAGTATCACTATCCTCACCAGCCCTCCTGTAGCAATACAGAAGCAAAAAACATGTCATGCAAATAGTAAATTTATGACTCATAGGGTAAAGTCTCTGTATGAGCAACTGTCATGAAGGCTAAACTAGTTCTAGCAAGTGATGGTAGACAAATAAATCACATTCTAGTTCAAGTCATATCCTCAAATACAATTAAACAGATTTGATCCCAATACCTGCACTTCCTAACTGCCAGATATAGGAAGGCAAATGTTGAGGGCACGAACTAAAACACAAATTAATCTTCTGGAACATGTAAACACAAATTACCTCCAAAAACAGCAGGCTCACAAAATAAGTTGTGCTGCCCAGAAATGTATAAAGCATGTGCCTGTTGATACTTAAAGAATATTGCAAAAAAGAAATGGGAATTACTATTATGCTAAAGGATCAGAAGCATACATACACTCAAGGGGCATTTTCTTTAAATTAGCCCATCATGATTTTCCTCACCACGTGGAGTGGAGTAATTCTATTATGTTAGAAAACTTATTTTCCTATAAGGAGTTATTATAGCATCCACAACTGCAAATCTCAAGAAATCTACAACTACAAGCATTCCTCCAACTTCCATTATGGGGAAGCATAGTTCCAAAATAAGAACGCAGCTCAACCTCCAGTTTGCAGAATATACTGGGTAACTCAATGTAGTTTTTTCCCTCCCGAAATATAGCTGAACTTGATGCATAATGGTGTCTGGAATTGCTGTTGAGAAAAAAAAAAACCTCGACTTCCTGAGAAAAGCACTCAATATAGGCTAGATGACTCAAGTGAATTCAAGCAAAGCTCAAAGCAGGTTTTTTTTTTTTTTAAATATTTTTCTTTAATTTTTGGTAGGAGGGTGAGCATTAAGGGCCCTTAACCAAGTATCTTTTCTCTATTATTAAAGCATGAGTTTGCTGTTATAAGAAACTACGCACTGGCAACTTCCAGTGCTTGTTATCCTCCCTGACATGAGATGTCCCACAAACATTTATCCATATTTTTCCAAAATGGTGGGACAACCTGTTCATCAAATCCTATTTGAAATGCATCTGCTCTTGCTTATATTAACAGTGTTTCTATACTTCAATTCATTTATTGAAATGGATTTTAATTAAATTTCTTCACTAGTGGTCAAGATAATTGCAAGAACCAATAGTATTTTTCACTGAACTTTGCAGAGGTACTCAGTGGGTGTGTTCCACCCATGTCATGTTGGTGATTTAAATAGGTTGAACTTGAATCTTGAAAACTTTTTGATGCTTTAGCATTTTCTCTTGATTCCATATGTTAATTTCATGCATTCTCATCAGAAAAAATGGTGCTGAGAATATCCTTTGTGTATTTGTAAGTATTGAAAAATACATAAAACTGAAAAAAAAAAAAAAAAAAACTTCCAAAATTAGGTAAAGGGAGGTCCACAGTGCACAAAGCACTGGATCCTCGGCCAGTTACCAGGCAGAAGCCAAGGGGAGATGATTGCCCAATACAAGACTGCCAAGTGCACAACACACTGGGCCCCTCGAGACATAAGCAAAAAGGTCAACCTGCCTCCCTCTAGCGTTCAATCAACTTGTTTGGTAATTGCCATTTTTCAGCATTTAACGCTAGTAGGTGGTCAACCAAGGAATGAATTTACAACTCAGTGATTCCAATGGGCAAAAGTAACCTAGTTTCACCACCAAGCCTATAAAATAAATCCCCAGAGCCTCAAGAAACATCTTTTGTTATCTCGAGTAAATCACCAAACTACAAATCTTTTCTACCCTCCAACTTACAAAAACTCAAATAGTTTTTTTTTGGATTAAAAACAGTATCCCAAACATTTTTGCCCAGATTAATCTGTTGCCTACGCCAGCCATGCCCACAGCCAACACACAGGAAGTAAATCACAGATGTGCAGCGCGAGGAGAGCAGCAGGAATCAAACCCGGACCACTGGGGTTATAAGGTTCGCCCTTACCACCCAGCCATATGCCCGGGGGCATTTCAAAAACTTAATAGTTGCTTGTATAAAAGGTATCCACATGCCACCATGGGCCGCAGATCAGGGTTGTTCTCTAGCAATCATTTAGTCCATATTCACTTACATAGTCACTTAGATGATGATGATGACGACAATAATAATAATAATAATAAATTTAGAGTCTAATCCATTTTTTTTATTTTAAAAAAGCTGCATAAAACTTGCAACAGTCAATAAACAATCCAATTGGGCTTTAAAAGAATCTGTAACAAGAATTATCCTTGCATTCTTTCATTAAAATGCAGCATTTTCAAGAAAAATTAATTGGCACAGAGTCGGCAGTCAAAAGGAAACCAAGAAGTATCTAAGTAACACAAAAACATAACTTCTGTTCAAATCCCAATGGTTGCACACTTCTTTTTCTTCTCCCCCCCCCCCCCCCCCAAACACACACAAGGGAAAAAGATACTTCATCAGTGCAGCATGAGGAAAGTCATGCCTTCTATAGATTTCTTTCCTATTTATCTTGGTGCCTCAAGGAAGAAGAAGAAACATTCATCATGCTTTCAAATATTTAAAGTTGAACTCTTTTTTCTTCAAATACACTTTCAGGCAATTGATCAGGATAATCACAAGGAGGTCAATGATAAGCCACAAAGCCATGGGTGATACAAATATTTTACAAAGCACTTAATTTTGAAACTCAAACAAACTAAACAAACAAGAACAATCAAAATCAAGCAATGAGAAGAAACCAAATCAACCAGAGCCACGCACAGGGCATTGAACTGAAGGACGAATTTTAACTCACCTTCCTTTCGAGGGAGGCCTCGATGGATCAATATAAAGCTGAATACCAGACAAGTAGGGGACATAGTACTGCACAACAGAGTCCTTCCCGTCCAACAAAAGAGGCACACCAGCTCCATATGCACTCCACTCCTTGAATGACTCCCATAGATCTCCAAGCACAAAGTATGGATGAAACTCCTTTTCATGACTTCTCCAACTCCTCGTGCAACTCTAAATTCCCAAGTGCCACAAAAAAGTTAAAAACCAAAATCATAATCATTATAAAATAGAATTAATCACATCTTTCAAAATAAATCTCAAGTTTTGTCCTTCAATTACTCTGTCATAGAACTAAAATTTTTCTCATCATTCCAATATTTTTTGGAGTTGCGAGGCGAGGAATCAAAGACAAATCAACATAAAAAGAAAATTAACAATTCTCAAGTTTGGCCTGCCAACACAACATCAACAATTCTCATTTTCTTTCCATTTCCAAGTTCCCTCAGCAACCAAACAGAAACACGAACACAAGAAGCAAGAAAGTGAGAAAGAAAGAAACCCTAATTCCCGTCTCCAGTAGTACCTTAGGGAAGTACTGAGCCGCAACCACCGGAGTCGTGTACTCCAAGAACCGATCCAAATTGGAAGCGCCCGTGGGCCCCGCAGAAGATGTCAAGGACGACGAGGATGAACAGTTGTCGGGCCCCGTACTGGTCTCCGACTCACCCGACCCTGAGCCCATAACCGAACCCATACCCGTTTGCTTCTGAAGGTTACGCTGCTGCAACATCTGGTGGTGCCTCCGCACGGCCGGCGGGCTGTAGAACCGGTCTCCGCTCCGATTGCGAGCCACGGAAACCCCACCGGAACCCGACATTGCTGGAATCGCAAGGATTTCGCCGAACCAGAGAAGAGCACTCGCCGGCGACAATTGCCCAGAAAAGGGAAAAAAAATTTCGGTGTGCGAGGAGTCTGTACAGTTCAAATTTCAACGGTTCTAATCAGTTCCATGTTCTGGGTCAGTAGAGTGCGGTTAAGAGTTCCAGTTTCTTCTGCGAGACAAGGGCCGGCTAACAGAAGCTATAGAGACGACGAAGGAAGAAGAAGAAGAGTCTGAGAGAAGAAAGAGAGCAAAGGGAAAACGATGAAACACGGACACGTTTTATTGCCTCTCTGGCTTTCTGTATGTATGTATGCGTGTGACCTATTTCGAGTTGAGGGTCTTTTTCGCCCTTCCATGCTTGTATGTAGTTACGATATTGCCCTTCTCTATCTCCAAAATGACAATCATGTTCACCTGGGAAATCAGATTCCTGCGTATGGGAAAAAAATTGAAGGTGTTTGGGGTAGAAATTACAAGGAAAAGAAAAAGGAAAGAGGGCGAGGGGGTGCCAAGTGGCTGAGGCTAGGGTTGGGTCAGGGTTTATAGTGGAGTGAGGAAAGGGAGTAGGTAGGGATTTTGAAGAGGGGGAGTGGAATGGAAATGGTGTCAAATTTGGCGGTACGCTGGCGAAGATGAAGATGAGGAGTACAGATCAGAAACTGATCTCATTCATTTGTATTTTGACTCTTCTCTACAATTCTGTTCATGTACCAGCCCAATAGTCCAGTCTAGCACTCCTTTAAAAAAAATTTTCCCAAACAAAGAAGAAAAGAAGGAAAGAAAGAAAGAAAGAAAGAAAGAAAGAAAGAAGGATTTCGGTCATTTGGGAATGTAGTTTTCTTTTTCTTTTTTCTTTTTTTCTTTTTGGTCGGAGAAAATTACAAAACACACCTTCAAATTTTTTACTCCACCCCCATGTTCCAAACTTCTGTTCTTGTGTTGACTTACATCCAAAAAGTATACATTCATTTTTGTCTCGTTTATTAATTTATTTATTTCCCTCTCTCACCAAGTGTCAAGTGTCGAAATGGCGGTCTCCTTCTCCGTGTAATGAGTGGATAATGGTGCCCCATTGTCATCTGTCGCATACAAATTAACCAGGTTTCTCTATGATGAAGGTAGCAAGTTGTGGTCCGATTTAGTCTGGTTAGATACATGGTGTCTTAGAGAGGATTAAATGCCCCAAAAACATGATGTAGGACTAGATACAATGGCTAACACGTACACAGGGAATATTCGATTTTAACGGTAACAAAGATGAGGGCAGTGTACTAGCAATTAATTGCAAATTAGGGTTTTGTTTGAGCTTTTTCAATGATAGATTTGGTTCCACTATGTTTGACTCGGGAGACAAATTAGCGCTGATAATCAATATTGGGCAGTAAATATTATAAAAAGAGTTGTTGAAATTTGTGCTCGTAACATGCCAACATCCTAATAATTGGTGAATGGAATGATCGTCCATGTCATGCCAACATTCGGGTAGTAATTAGTTTTATGAATGAATTGAACTCTAACTACAATTTCAAGGTTATATTCAATTTGCACAATATAATATATAATAATTATTGCAAACTGATTTTTAAGGTCATTATCTTTCCCCCCTATTAATTAAAAGCTTATACCGGGCTTGAATTGCATAACAGAAAGTAGTCCATCTCTCATCCCTCCCACTATTGGAACCCGAGACGTCCAACAAAAATGTCTCAAGTTTTGACCACTATAATGTCTCTAAAAAAACAATTTCATATTATTCTAACTAATATTATACCATGGATAAGAAACAACTTTTCCAAATCTGATTATTTTTATCTTATGAAATGTCAGTTTTTATAGGACCAACTCTCGCATATTTATTTACCTAAAAATTAACGAGATGTTAAAATATTATTTTTACAGACTATTTGATTCTTACACAATTGTTTTCTTTCTTTTTTCTTTCTTTTTTGTATTCCTATCATTTTTTTGACAAATTAAATATAGCAGGTGACCAAATTGACGGCACAGTTTTTTTTTTCATTTTGTTTATTCAATTGATAATAACTATAGCTATCTTTTTTTTTTTTTTTTTGAAAATAATATTTGTTACTTTAATAATAGAGATGTTAATAGGAATAATGAGAGCAAACTATAAAAATATTTAAACTTTTAAAATTAAAATTATTTTATTAAATTAATTATTTATTGGCCGTTCATAAATTTTATAACTAAACAATAACTCGTAATTTGTAATATTGAGTGCATTTTAAAATAAAAAAAAAAATTTAACCTTGCATTTGGAGCGAAATTTTTAAGTCTTGTATTTAAATAAAAAAAATTAAATTATATTAATTTTTCTCCAAATTCATAAAAAAAAAAAATCATGCTACCGAATACATAGTAATTAAAAACATTATTGCTTTAATTAAAATAGCAAGGTTTATAATTGGTATTCTTAATTACCACAAAAACAAAGGCGTTAATGTTTTAATTTGGGGATAAAGTAACGGTCAAAATGTTTGAAAATAAGTGGCAAGGTTAAGTATTGAGTTTAAATAAGAACAATTTGTCGTCAATTAAGGTTGTAGAATAATAAAAGTTTCAAAGCATATTCCCATCATATTCTCATCAATCAGTGGTTTCTTTTTTTAAAAAGTCATATTCCAATTTATATGCGGTGGCCTGTTCTAGTATGTTCTTCAATGATATTTTAGGAGAGTACCCCTCAATTGCTATCACACTATGCTTTAAAAAAATAAAATAAAATAATAAAAAACTATGCCTAATTAATCGATCACCAAAACTGTTTGTTTGGTTCGGCGAAATAGCTATTCATTAGAATAAGATATAATATAATTTAAATTTTAGGAATCAAAGGGAATAATTATTCCTTATATATTTTTAATTATTTCATTCAGTATGTAATAAGAAACGAATAGACATTCCCATGATGAAATTTGGGATAATTATTCCTTATCTAGTCTTTATTATGGACTCAAAAAATATTTCACATTATTATTTGTCTTATAGTAACAACATATTTTTTATGTTATAAACATTTCATTCATTCATATAGCATAAATGGGAGAATAACGAATATTTCTAAATTTTACTATATGAAATGTATGCGCTCATTATCATTTTTCACGTTAAATGTAACAAGATAAACTTTTACAAAAGTATTCTCTTGCAAATTATTATATTTTTAATACAATTTTAAGTTTCGTGCACACTTTTTATTCTTCGAACTAGACGTAATGTAACGTAGTTTTCTTTTTTTAGAATTTTAAATTTAAATTTGTATGAATTTGGATAAAATAAAATTCAATACAAAGTTGTATTGATGGAGTTTTTTCTAGATATACTCAAGTCTAAGTTCAATGCTTGAAATTAATGCTTCCATACACAAACTAAGGGATAATGGCATCTATTCGACAAAGTGACGACATATATTGACATTATTAAAAGTAATAATTTCATTAAACAATGCATCTAATCTTTATCTCAAGAGATAATGATACTTATTTTGCTTACACTTAGTGTTATTTTTCACTAAAAAATTATTCACTAGACCTATGTTTGAGAGCTTATTTTCTATTTGGTCTTGTAGAATGGAATTTACATTATAAGGAATCGAGAGACAAATGTAATTAAGACAAAAATATAATCACTTCTAGAATGTAATTTTGTGTTTGGTTAGTAATGGAGCTACAAACGAATCAAACCACTTAAACCTTGACTTCATAAGAGCTTATTCAGACTCGTTCACTATATAATCGAGTTATTCTCAAGCCTAATTTTATAGCACCTTTCAACTCGTGAACAACTCAATTATAAGCTCGATTTGAGTTCATTTCATTAATTTGAATTATAATCATCAAGGGATGGTTTAATAAGGTTGAATTAAACTTGATAATCTGTAGTCGGGTTAAAAATAAGAGTTTATACAGAGGATCATTTAGTTTAAACTTCATAACTTGGATTTAGTGATAAAACTAATACTTAAGGCAATTAGACTTGATATATTGTAATCAAATTAAAAGTACGTGTCTGTCCATTATAGATTTTCTTTCCATTTATAGCTATGTCTCAATTATTAATTGTAACAATTAACTTTATCTTGCATTTGAAAAAATAAAAATTTAAATAAATATAGTATAAAAATTATATTAAACTTCTCAAAAATCAATAAAAATCTAAATCTTTAGTCTTCCATACTATATAAGTTCTTATCTCCAGTAGGTGGCACGTGGACAAGCAACTTGAATAAGCCCTAGTCAACTTATTCTTTTCACACCAAAGAAATGAACAACCAGGGAAAATAAGAAAGGCAAAAAGGAGAAAGAGAAAAATACTCTTGCCACTTATAATTAACGAGCGAGTAATATAACATTTTTTTTTATTTAAATGATTACAAATAATGTGAACACCCTACCAAATTTTATGTCAATTTATCTCTTCGGCCAATTGTTAATTTTTTTATAATCCACAAAAACAAAAAACTTTAAGTATCACGACAATTTCAAATCTCTTTATTAAAGTTGTGCATATATATATATATATATATATATATATATATATATATATATATATATATTTATGTGAATTCACATTGTTTGTATAGTCTAATTTGAGCGTATACATGAGTTAAAGGAAATAAATATTATTAAAATATGTAAAATATAATGTTTCAAAATTATTTCTTTTAAAGTTTGAACTTGATTTAGTATAAAATTATCAACTATGTCTAAGATGTATTTGTTAGGAATTTATACTAAAAGACATGCTTTATGAATTAGTTTCAGTATTTATTAATAGCTTTAGTTATTCCATTTTAATGAGATTCTTTGTAAGTAATGTTTGCCTGACATTATTTATTTAATGATTATGCATGTGTCTTTTATTCTATATAGTAGGTGATCTAATGTGTAGAGTATGACTTATACACATAAGATTAGATCATTAGTTCTTATAGAATATAAGTTTATTGTTCACAGTCTTAAATGAAATTGGACACAATATTGGTAGGTTTGTAGTACAAGATTTTAATAGATCTGTCTTGACTATTGGGAATAGTACAATTCCAACTCCTTGTGCTAGTACACTTGTTAGCCTTGATGACTACACCATCGTAGTTTATTGTGTTTTGATGATACTAACTTACTTGTTGTTCCTAGTGTTTTCCTATCTTTGTAGATTATGTTTAGTATATGTTCAAGGGATGAACACTTGAAGTATTGATCAAAAGGCAAAGATCGAACCGAGTAGATGTCAAGAAGGAAAGATCAAATGGACATGTACTTGTAAGGACCTAAGCATGACCAAAGGAAGCTTAATGTAGTCTTATATGTATTTAGGGAGTGTTTGAGGTAGTCTATGTTGTAACTCTTGCGGGTGTATTTCTTGCATGATTTCTGAGCAAGAGTTGAGCATTGCATATGCATATTATGACACTTGAGTTTATAGGATTGCATTAAAGTCACAAACTCACATTCATGGTTTTCAAAGTTAAATTCAAAGAGTTTGTCAAAAACAATCCTAAACTCAAAATATGTTTTCAAAGGGACAAGTTTTTAACATCCTAATTTTAAGAACATTTTTATACTTGGTCCTGATTTTGTCAAAGCATGGTTAATGTCCTAAAGTTTTAAGAAAGTTAAGTATATCTTTGTAAAATGACATTCTAAGTATATAAGATATCAAATGATCTTTCAATTGTATTTTCATAAATCAAGGTATCTTACATTTGAGGAAAAAACTCACTTGGACATGTTTTAATCTTCATTAGACTTTATATACTTTTGTCCAAGAATGTTTTAAGTGATTAAAAGGTTTTTTGGTTGGGTTTAAAATCTCAATTATGCACCTATCAAATTTTCTGAACACCTTTCGGTATTTGGGAAATAGCTTTTGTTAGAAAAATCCAAAAAGGTCGATCTTGATGTCTATGGAAAGTTAAGAAAAAATCTCACAACTTTCATGTTGATGACTTTAACGGTTTCAGGAAAATCGTTGACGATTTTGGGAAAACTGTCGACTGTTTGTGTCTAGATTTCTGCCCCAATGGCTATAAACGACTAGTTTGCATAGTTTTTTATTATTTTAAATGCCTAATGGCCATAAAACGGCTAGTAGCCCAATTTTCCTATAAATACAAGTCCTTAGACATGTTTAACAATGGCTAGTAGTCCATGTCTTTATTGACATATTTACTTTGTATAATAGCCTTATGACTACCCTTTGACTAAGGTGTATATTTTTATGCTCCATTCTACATCATTAACATTTTTTTTTCTTGATTTTAGTAATATTAAAACAAATTTTAATTTTTAACAACATAAAATATAAAGAAAATATAATGAAAATTGAGTTTCCTTCTTATTTTTACTTTGCTAAACAAAACCCTTGATCCAAACACTATTAAATTTTATCTCAAAATATAATTAGATATTGACTTTGAATTTGTTTCTCTACGTAAAATACAATATAATTGCAATCAAATTTATTTAAAAATTCATATAAGTTCACATAAAAAACCTAAAATTCATGCCCCTAAAAAGGGGTTTTTTTTTTTTAAAATTTTTTCCCCTCCCTCTTGATAATAGTTAGGCTGTTATAGTTAATCACTTAACAAATGTGTGGATAGACCTATCCAAGAGGGGAGGACTTCATGTATGTTGCACTTGTTTGACAGTTTGACTAGGTTAGGTTGACTAAATATCCTTAGCATGGAAAAAAATTAGGCTCAATGTGATTCTCTCATCAAGACTTAACATTTAATGAAAATATTCCAAATAGTAGTTCTCATAAGGTAAGATTCACGTATAATTTGATGAGACTCTCTATTTGAAGTGTTTTTATTAGATGAGAAAGTCTGATTTAAGAACCTAAATTTTTTTCCCTTAATACTAATGTGTGATAAAATTTGTAAGTCAAAATGTCTTAAGTCTTAATCCATTTATATAGCATAAAATTTGTTATGCTTCTCATGGATGAACAATGATTAAGGAATTAAAAGATTAAAATGCCCTTTTTTTAGTTATGTAATTTTTTACTAAGATTATTTCCATCTTTGGAATAATTAACTTGTCCTTTGTACATAACAATCTAAATATAAAATGTAATAATTTTCATTATTCAATTCAGTCCGATCCAATTTTGTAAACCTTTTAATAATAAAATTAAATGCCCTTTGTAATTCAATATAAATAAGAAGAGCTCGTAACCAAAAAAGTAGATCAAATCTAAACCCACACAGTCACACATGAAATTAACTTGAACATATCCATGACTACTTAACTTTTCTATAATATTGTTTTAATTTCTTTTTTTAGTCACATTTAAATTTTATTCTATTTTTATTATTAAAAAATTCCCATTTGTTCATAAAAAAATGTCGGTCCCACATACCGGGATCTGATTATGTTTAATATTTTATTTTTCCCTCGTGAATAAGGATAATATTTTTTAAGCTCATTTGAAAATGCATGCAGCTCTTATGTATATTATATAAACTTAAATATGAATCACTCTTTCACACTATTCCCATATGGTCATATAAAATTTCTTTTTTAGACAAAGGGATCGATAGTAATGTGATGATATCATTGACTATTTATATTCTAATTTTATGTTTTTGATGATATATTTTATAATTAAGTCTCAGATTTTTTTTTAAAATTCAGTTAAAATAGATCCCTAATGAGTGCTTTTTCTTAAGATTTGTTTGGATCAAAGATTTTATTTAAAGAAAAGAAAAAAAAATCAGGAGGAAAATCATTTCCCTTATATTTTTCTTCTTTATTAAATACTATAAAAAATTAAATTTTATTTTAATACGACCAAAAATTAAGAAAAATTAAATATTTGATATGTAAAATTAAAGTTTAATTCATAATTTTGGTATATATTTTTTATTTTCTTTCTCACTTTCCTTAATAGTTACATAACAATGTGAATTCTATAATATTTTTGTTTTCTTTACCTAATATTTTCCAAATTCCAACCAAGCCTTAAGGATAAATTTTCAAAATGAGTCATCATTTGTCAATTGAGTCGATCTGAGCTTAATTCTTCATCGGAAAAACCCGTCTTTAAATAAATACCCAATAACAAAAAATTAAGGTAAAAAATTAATGCATCTCATACAAATAAGGTGTGCAGATAATTAGGATTGATATATTCATCAATGGGATTCGTTATTGAGCTGTTACCAATCATTTATTCACATTTAATCTTGACATCAGAAAATCATGCCAAAATTAATTAGACTGTCAATATATTCTCTACAAATTAAGTTTTGTAACAAATCAATTCAAAAAATATTATGTGCATGACATAAAATATACTTGATTCCAAATGATCATTTTTGTTAAGAATGCGATAATTAGGTTAAATTCTTTAGATAAATCGTAACAATTTAAAAATAATAATACAATGGTAGTGATAACTAAATCTTTATTCTTGGTATTTTATAATCTTTTATGACTTTTTTGAGTTATGGAAGAGTACCGACTAGCAATTTTCATGAGCCCACATGATACTAGAAAAAGAGAAATTATGCTGGTGACCTCCCCTCCACGTGTTCGGGTGATTGTTTGCTTAATGTTAGACATGTGATAAATTGGTCCTACATTCATTGATATCAAAGAGCGACCTATTTTTAGAAAATGTATAATTAAGGAAACAGAGATACAAACATGTGAAAGTGGAGGTTCGCTATATAATTTCTCCTAGAAAAAGTGGAAGATACGCGAGCTAACGTGTCCCTCTACTCCTCTTTTTTTTTTTGGATTACAGACCGGGTTTCCACGTGTCCGTTTTACGGTCCACGTGACTAATCCTGCGCCCCTTGAAGCCGACCCCACAACTCCAAAGGGAGGTAAATTTCAAGAATCCAGGGGCGGAAACGAATTCAGGAGGGTTTGAACACCTGATCTCGTGAGAGACACTCCTCTTCTTTGCTATGACATAAGCGCGTGATAGGAAGCATTTTTTTTTTTGGGTAAAAAAAAGTAAAGGGCTATCTTAAAAATATCTAATGTATTTACATATTGGGATTCAACTATTTTTTAAATGACTAGTAATTAAAATATTCGGTTTTCAGGTGAGAAATTATTAAGCTAGACCTTATAAGAACAGTACGTTTTAGACTATTAATTATTTTTCTTTTCAAGTAACTCTTAGGCCTTGTTTGGAACTAGAAAAGAATGAGAGAAAGCAAAGGAAAACATAGAAGAATTCAATTTCTCATATTTGGTTATCAAAGAAATTGAAAAATAAAATAAAAATACATATCGAATCAATGAAAAAAATTAGTTTCATACACCATTTATGTTTAATTTTCCTTGATTTTTAATCATATTACAACAAACTTTTATTTTTAGTAGTATTTTATATAAAGAGAAAAATATAATAAAAAATAGGTTTCCTTCTCATTTTCCTTTCATTTCTTTTCCCTACAAAAATTCTTGAATCAAACGGACCCTTAGCCACAATATCAGCCAAAGATCAAAGATAAATTATTAAAGTACTAAGAGTTGTATTTTAAAAAGACAAAGGTGTTTTGCATGGTTAATAATAATAATTACTTCTTTCCACCCACTCTAGATGTTGCTTGGTCAAAAGATTGATCAATATTAAAGTATTGAGTGTCATTTTTGAAAATAAAAATAAAAATAAAGGTGTTTTGTATTATTAAATGTTCCCAAATACAATAACATATACAACAAATTTGGATGACTCCAAGGATGAGTTGTTAATGAATATGAATATGATCAATTGAGAGGTTAGGATCTTGAGTGAAAATGAGAGTTTATAATACTAAAAAAAAGATAAATAAAGGGGCGAAGATTTGAATTATATCACATTGTAAATCAAAGTGATGATTCAGTTTATTTTGAACAATATGAAGATTAAATTTTAATTGAATGTACTTACAAGAACATTATAATGCATATGAAACTTGTTACAATAGTACATCTATAAAATATAATTTTGACTTTAGATATAATTTATTAATTTCTTCGAAGTATGTCGATGGCTCCCATAGGAACCCTTGAGAGAAATTTGTTGACTTTGATGTATTCTCAAGAAGGGGGGGGGGGTGAATTGGGTATTTAAAAATTATCTCCTAAGTTAAACTATCAAACAGTAGTGTATACATAACCTAGGGTCTATCTATATAATTTCAAATGCGCAGATAAATATAATGTGCATAAATTAAATCATGCGCAGCATTCATAGACAAGTGAGAATAACATACATGTGTAGTAAATATAAAGTGCTGAAATGTAAAGTGCATGCATGATATGATATTGGGGTTCGACCAATACTGCCTACGTCTCAAGCTCGCAAGTTCGAGGATTCCACTAATGCTCACTTAATAGGTGGAGCGGCACCGATTACAACCAGGTCAATTTGTAGACACCCTATTTTTACCTGAACCAAATATAACAAAGGGGTTATTATTATTATTAGATTTAGGGTTGGAAGCTTGCTACAACCCCCACACACACATAGCCAACCTAAGCTATCCCCCCTCTCTCCTTCACTCTCTTCTCCCTCGTAATCCAGCTCCTTCTTGCGCCCAGCAGCCTCACGGCTCTCCATCACCACCACCACCTCTTGGCAGCCTCCTCTCCTTTCCTCCCGACCACACAACTCCCAGTCGTCACCCCCTCTCCATCACCGTCGCAGCCACGACCTCCATACCCGACGAACTAGCAAATCCTTTCTTCTCGACCACACGACTCCCAGCCGTCACCCCTAGTCTCTCCCATCTCTCCCACCATCTTCCACTCCGACCACCTCCCTCACCTGCAGCGCCTCACCTCTCTAGCTCCCCGCGGCCACCAGCAACTACTCCAGCTAGCCAAACTCCCAACCTCCGTCACCAGACGTCGCGTCCTGGAAGGCTCAAAGCATCGTCGCTCCCTGCACAGCCCACACGCTCACAGCAGCAACCCCATGCAAGCCAGCTCCGGCCACAACAATTGTCACCCACGGGCAGCAACTAACACAGTAGCTGTCAAATTTCTAATGAAACAGAAAACTGAAGCAGGAAACTGAGAATAAAAAATGAATTTTTTACTTGATGAATTAATTAGGTACAAAGAGGTATTTATAGAGTTAAAATACAATAACAGAAAGAATAACTGATTTTCTTCATGTTTGTCTACTTTGACACATGCTTCTTTAGATTTTAACTCCATTTTCTCAATCTGTGAAACTATACTCCAACACCCCCCCCCTCTCAAGATGAACATGTATATTAAGAATGTTCATCTTGCGAAGAGTGTGATGAAACTGAAGAGAGCCTAAAGGCTTTGTGAATATATCAGCTAGCTGCAATCTTGAAGGAATATAAAAAAGTTTAATAATGTTTTGTTGCAGCTTTTCTCTAACAAGATGGCAGTCAATTTGAATGTGCTTCGTTCTCTCATGCTGGACTAGGTTGGTAGCAATAGATAATAATGATTTACTGTCTGTATAAAGTAGTGTTGGTTGTAGGTGGCTGATATGTAAATCTTGCAAGGCAAAAAGGAGCCATTGAATTTCACATGTTGTTGTAGCAAGGGCTCGATATTCGGCTTCTACAGAAGATCTGCTAATGGTAGCCTGTTTTTTACTTTTCCATGAGATCAAAGAGTTACCCAGGAAAATGGCAAAACCTGTTACACTCCTTCTAGTATCAATACACCCTGCCCAGTCACTATCGAAGAAGGCTTTTAGCTGCAGTTATGATGAAGAGGAGAAGAAAAGACCTTGTCCAGGTGTAGCCTTTAGATATCTGAGAACTCTAATAGCTACTTGGTAATGACTAACAGTTGGTTTGGCAAGAAATTGACTTAGAACTTGAACTGAATATGCAAGATCAGGTCTAGTGATTGTTAGGTACAATAATCTTCCAATCATCCTTCTATAAGCTGAAGGATCTTCATAGAGATTAGAATTTGTTGCTGTAAGTTTAAGATTTGAATCCATTGGAAATGCAGCAGGTTTAGCACCAAGAATTCCAATGTCTTGAAGGATATCAAAGGCATACTTTCTTTGACAGATTGATATGCCCTTTTTAGACCTCACCACTTCCAAGCCAAGAAAATATTTGAGTTCCCCCAAATCTTTAATTGTGAACTTGTCATGTAGGAAATTTTTTAGCAAGTCAATCTCTAGTAAACTGTCACTGGCCAGTAAAACATCATCAACATATACTAGGAGTACTATAAAAGAGGATTCCGATTTCTTAATGAACAAAGAACAATCTGAATTTCCTTGAGTAAAACCATATTCAAGTAGAGCAGTGGATAGTTTTGCAAACCATTGTCTAGAGGCCTGTTTTAAACCATAAAGGCTTTTGAGAAGTTTGCAAACTTTGTGTTCTCCTTTAACAGCCAATCCAGGGGGCAATTCCATATAAACTTCTTCATGTAAGTCACCATGTAAAAAAACATTATTTACATCTAGTTGGTGAATATGCCAATTTTTAATTGTTGCGATAGCAAGAAACAACCTTATAGATGTGATCTTGGCTACTGGAGAAAATGTATCAAAAAAATCTAAGCCTTCTTGTTGAGTGTAGCCTTTAGCCACTAATTTGGCTTTGTACCTTTCAATAGTGCAATCTGCCTTGTATTTAATTCGAAATACCCATTTGTAGCCAATGGTTTGTTTGTTTTTAGGAAGAGTAACAAGTTCCCAAGTTTTGTTTAACTCTAAGGCATTTAACTCATTTTGCATAGCAACTTGCTATTCAAGTATTTTGGTAGCTTGTTTGTAGGTTTTGGGTTCTTGGGAGGCTGAAATGGATGCTAGAAAGGCTTTATGATATGTGGATAATCGATTGATAGAAAAAAAAAATCAGAAATAGGATAGAGAGTACCTAAATTAACAGAACAACCAACAGAAGCAAATGATGGAATTGTATTTGAAACAGTAGAAACATTACCACAATAATAGTCCTGCAAAAAAACTGGCCATTGTTTAATTCTTGAAGACTTTCTTAGTTGCTATGTGTTAGGGACAGATTGGTAGGATTGAGGAATATTAGAACAATCCTGACTATTAGGGAAAGAAGATGACTGAGAATGTAAAATTGAGTCATTAGAAGATAGATTCTGATTTTCTTGAATAAGAGAAGGAGAAGTTTGATTATTTTTTACCTGATAAAAAAAAAATGAATTAGAATTGGTTGGAGGAAATAGAAAAGAGTGTGTCTGAGAATATGAAATAGGTGGAAGAGCTTTGAAAGGAAAGTTGTTTTCATAGAAAACTACATTTCTGGAGATGAATATCTTGTTTGTATTGAGGTCCATTAGCTTATAGCCTTTTATATCAGATGGATAGCCTAAGAAAAAACATTTTGTGGCTCTTGGATCAAATTTATGTCTGTGACTTGTAAGTGTTGAGGCAAAACAAAGACAGCCAAAAACTTTGAGATGGGAAAGATTAGGTGCTTTGTTAAAAAGCATTTCAAATGGTGTTTAATTGTTGAGGAGGGGGGTGGGAATTCTGTTTATAATGTGTGCAGAAGTTAACACACGATCACTCCAGAAAGTTAAAGGTATATTTGATTGAAACATTAAGGCTCTAACAGTGTTGAACAAATGTTGATGCTTCCTCTCCACAATTCCATTTTGTTGTGGAGTTTCCACACAACTTCTTTGATGTATGATGCCATGATCATTATAGAATTGGGTTAAAGAAAATTCTGGGCCATTATCTGATCTTAATGTTTTGATAGAAACATTAAATTGTGTTTCTACCATTTTATAAAAATATTTGAGTATAGAAGGAACTTTAGATTTTGTTTTGAGCATATAAACCCAAGTGCATCTTGTGAAGTCATCAACAATAGTAAGAAAAAATTTATAACCAAAATATGAAATAATACCAAAATGACCCCATATGTCACAGTGAATCAAATCAAACATTTTATTAGAAAAAGATTGAGATACAAAAAAAGAAAGCTTTCTTTGCTTTGCTAAATGACATATATCACAAACATCTGAAGAACCAAGAGAAATGGATGATTCTAATTGTTGAAGAAAAGGTAATCTTGAGGTAGAGACATGTCCTAATCTGTAATGCCAGAGATCTAATTGAGGTTGATTAATAGCTGAAACAAAAAATGAAGAATTAAATTGTTGTGGATTGCAGGTAGCCTCTTTTGAGGTAGTTGAAGATAAATGGTAAGGTCTATGCTTTTCAAATGCAATCCCAATCATCTTCTTTGTTGATTGTTCCTGTAAAAGGCAATAAGAATAAATAAAAAAAATACAGAAAGATTAGATTCTTTTGTTAATTTGGAAACAGATAACAAATTAAATGAAAAACTTGGAACACACAACACGTTTTGCAAAAATAATGTTTTCAAGAGGCAGACAGTGCCAATATGAGTAGCTGGGACAGAAATGCCATTAGGCAAATTAATGGAAATATTAATTTGCTTGGGTGTAGAAGAATATAAGTGGGGTGAACAGATCATGTGATCTGTTGCACCAGTATCCAAGATCCAAGAGAAATTATGCTGTGAAGTTGAAGAAACTGAATAACAAGAATATAGTAATTTACCAGAGGATTGAGAAGTAGCAAGATTCGCAGTTGGTGTAATTGATGGATTTGAATTTGCAAGTGCTAGTAGTTTAGTAAATTCCTCAGAAGTTAAAGAAAAACGTTGATTCTCATTACTGTTTTGAATGTAAACTTCTCTAGATGAAATGGCAGCATGGGCAGTGGGAAGATTTCTCTTTCCTTTGGGTCCAGTCCAACCAGGAGGATAACCATGAAGTTGAAAGCATTTGTCCACTGTATGTCTATTATATCCACAATGAGTGAACGTAAAGAAGATTTCTTCTGCTTGTCTTTGGAGACCTTTGTTTGAAAAAATGGATGAGTATTCTGTTTGACTAATAGAGCATGGGTTTCATGACATAATGAATTTGTTTGTTGTCTTTGACTTTCCTCTTGAAGTAATAAAGAAAAAACTTTAGCCATGCTTGGTAATGGGAAAACAAGAAGTAATTGACTCCTTACTAAAGCATAGGAATCATTTAACCCAATCAAGAACTTTAACACATAGTCAGATTGTTGGCGAAGTAGCAAGAAATCAAAAAGATTGCAGGTGCATGATGCCATTTTTCCACAGGTACAAGTTGGTAATGGTCTGTAGCTAACATACTCATCCCATAAGCTTTTGAAAGCACTAAAATATTCAGTCATTGATGAAGAACCCTGAGTTATGGAGCTTAAAGATTTTTCAAGATGAAAAACCCTTGGGCCATCACTTCTCAAATATCTTGTTTTCAATTCATTTTAGAGATCTACAGCAGATGCTACATAAATCAAACTATTTCTAATATTCTTAGAAATAGAATTCATGAGCCAAGAAAGAACCAAATTATTTGCACGAAGCCAAGTAGTATGATGAACATGCTGATTTGCAGGAGGAGCAGTAATTGAACCATCAATGAAAGATATTTTGTTCTTGACAGTTAGAGCCATAGTAGTCAATCGACTCCAAGCAATGTAGTTGTCTCCCACAAAAACTTCTGAGACCAATATAGAACCTGGATTATCACTGGGATGAAGATAATATGGGCTTGAAGAACCATCTAAAGGATTTATAGGAGAATCAGCGGATAAACGAGAAGAATCTGAAGCATTTGGAGGATTTGATTCAGCCATTTTTCAAGAAAATTCTTGAATTACAAGAGCTTGAATTGTTGAATCAGAAAATACAAGAATCATGAAATTCTTGAATTGCATAATTCAAGAATAAAATTCTAGAGCAGAAATTTTTGAATGAGAAAAAAAAAATTTTAGATCAAAATGTATGCAAGAATTGTAGGAGCAGAAAATTCCAGAGCAGAAAATTCTGTAGGAGAAAAAAAAATTTCCGAGCAAGATAGAGAAAAAAAAAAAAAATTATATGTGCGGAAGCAAGAATTAGAAATCTTGCTCTGATACCATGTCAAATTTCTGATGAAACAGAAAACTGAAGCAGGAAACTGATAATGAAAAATGAATTTTTTACTTGATGAATTAATTAGGTACAAAGAGGTATTTATAGAGTTAAAATACAATAACAGAAAGAATAACTAATTTTCTTCATGTTGCCTACTTTGACACATGCTTCTTTAGATACTCCAACAGCAGCCAACGGCCCCTCTCCCAGTTATCGACCACTGCCAGTACCTCCAGTAGTTGTGTGCACCTCAAGAGATCACCGCGCCTCACACAGAACCCAACTTGCTGCCTCCAGAAGCCGTGAGCACCAGCAATAGTTCCGGCCATCCTTTTTCCGGTCACCCATCACAACTGCCCTTCCGTGAGCCGCCCCTTTGTCTCCTTGGTCATATACACACAACACACACCAAAACACACACTTTTACACCCCAGCAACCCAAGCTCTCACACTCACACCACACACACACCACACATACACAATGAACACACACACCCACCACACTCTGCATGCACAACACACACAAAAACCTTTTATTATTATCATGGTAAGTTTTTTATTATTATTTTGTAATAATCGTTTCAATAATATTCATGTTTATTTTTATTTTGAGGGATATCAAATATTTATTATTATTATTATTATTATTATTATTATTATTATTTAATATTATTAGTTTATTATTATGGTAATTTAGTGCTTTAGTTTATTAGTAGTTTATCTTAATATTTCATTAGTTTATATTTATTATGGTATCTTTAGTATATTAGCAGATATAACTTATTGGGGTATATTTAGTATTTTAAATAAGGTATTACTTATTATGGTATCTTTAGTATGTTAGCATATATAACTTATTGAGGTATTTTAGTATTTTAATATATACGGTATTATTTATTATGGTAAGTTTAGCCTTTTAGTATTATGCTAGTGTATTATATGTTTAGTATTATAGTGTTACATTATGTATATGGTTTTACCTTTTATAGTATCTTTAGTATCCTAATATATATAGTATTATGGTATTTTATCATTTATTTTGTTATTTGTTTTAGTATATATGTATAATAATAATAATAATAATAATAATAATTATTATTATTATTATTATTATTATTATATGTATTGTGTTAGTTTAGTATCTTGGTTTATTATCCTATTAATATATATTAAAATCTCCCAGAGAATTTTGGAAATATTTTAAATTATTTATGAAAATTCTCTAAATTTTGAAAATAAATCTGGGAGCTATTTTTGTAAAATATTTTTGTCATGCCCGAACCCGACAATGGGACCCAGGGGTGAATTAGTAACCTAACCTGTCCCTGTATCATACAAAACATCAATGATACAACAATGAATGAGGGTCCGATCCCGTAGGGTTCCCGTACACCCTATACCCATTCACATACATGACATATACGCAGCGAAAATTATTCTTTTTATACATACATGGTACCATACTAGAGTCTATACAAAAGGAGTCTAAGCTCCATAATACAAAAAATAAACCCGGGTGTCAGCCAAAACCCAAAACGACAACCCAATATAGTCCTAGTATTTACATAAGTACTTCATGCAGTACATCGACCACTACGCTCCCACGCAAGGACGCTAGTTCCGGTTACTCGAAGGACCTAAAATCATGTACGTACGATAGGGGTGAGACACCTCTCAGTAAGGAAGAATCATGTTATATCGGTGTGTGGCATATGAGTGTTATCATGACATAAAAACATACACAGTTCATTACAGTTCCTGTATTTTCATAAAACAATTTCAGTATACCAACGATACAAAGCAATATGATTTGGTGTTGTCACACCCTTTGGCTTAAGCCGGACTGTCTGGTAGTATTTCACACCCTTCGGCAAAAGTTGGGCTGTTTGGTGGTATTTCACACCCTTCGGCAAAAGCCGGTGCTGTAACGACCCAGAAGAATAATAGTATTTTAATAATAAAGAGGGAGAGAAAATGGAAACATGAACAGAAGGAGGCCATAGACTTCGTCGACGAACATGGGGTTTCGTTGATGAAGGTCTTCAGAATTTCGTCGACGAATACAGGGGTTCGTCGATGAGAAAATGCCGAGAGATAGTTTGGGCTACTCTGAATTCGTCGACGAATACAGGGTTTCGTTGACGAATTTACTGAAGGATTCACTGACAAAGTGACGTGTCTCGTCGATGAATTTGACCCTATAAATAGATAAAAACCAAATTTTTATCACAATTCAGCGCCTCTCTCTCTCTCTCTCTACGTCTCCCTCTCCCTTCTCTCTTCGATTCCGGCCTCACCAGTCGCCAGATCGACTATCCGAGGCTACCACAACACTCTTGATGGAGTTCTCTACAAGTCTACTGGAGCGGATCGTCGGGAAAACAGAATTGAATTTCATCCCAAATCCAGGGCAAGGTCTTTTATTCAGTTTTTGGCTTCCTGGTAGTTATAGGAAATGATGTAGGCTAAGAAATATTGATTTTTTGTTCTAAGATTTATGGTTTTCAGGGTGTTGAGTGGAGAACCCTGCAGGTGTTGGCCGTTGTAGTAGGGGGTTTTTAGCAGGAAACAGGTAAGGGAAATATGCTATGCTAGTTAAAGTAGAGATTTTTTAGTAAAATATAGTATATGTTCATGGTTTGTCAGAGCAGGAATTTATATAGCTTATCAAATTATGTTTAATGAATTTTAATTGTGTGGCATGAGAATATTGATATAGTACATAATTTTATACAGATTCTTATAGAATTATGTTTTACAGTATTTAAACAGAAAGATGCTTTATAGTATTTTCAGGATCATATTTACAGTATATACAGACAGGGAAATGTATTTACAGTTTTCATAGTACCATGATTATATAGTTTTATAGAACCATGGCATACAAAAACACAGTTTATATAGAAATACGGTTGATACAGAAATACAGTTTATTACAACGTCATGGTTAATATAGTTATACAGAATCATGGTAAAACAGATAGATTATATATAGAAGTGTATTATATAGTATCAGACCCTGTTGGACCATACAGTTACAGAGCACGGTACCGTAGCTACATACAGTTTATAGAGTGCAACCACCTATTCAGATAATACGTAGTATAAAAGTCGATCGCATAGAGCCCACGAGTGGACAGGCTCCCCATTAGATATGGGTAGAGGAGGGCTGATCAGACTATGGAGTATAGTGATTTATTCTTGGTTGGCCAACCAGGGTAAATCCCGCCTACGTGCCGCACAATCCAGTCATGAGGGGTTAAATCATGACACACAGTTATCCACAGGAGGAATTTTACAGTTACTATTATATTTATACTGTTTTACAGAAACAAAATATATATATCAGTAGTATTTTACATAGAAAACCAAAGTACAAAAATGTTAAGCAATAGGAAAAGATGAAGACTGTATTTCTATCATTGTGCTTTATAGATTCATTGTTATATGATTATATGAAAATAGATTTGCATAGTATTGTAGTTCATTTGCCATACACTAGTAATATCATATTTCTTCTTACTGAGCATTGGCTCATCCTAGTGTTGAAACATTTTTTAGGTGATTTAGGTAGGCGAGCAGATCAGGCTCGCATATAGAGGGGCTTCAGTGGTGCCCTGTCAGAGAGTGAGTATGTTTTGGGAGCGTTTTTGCATATCTCAGTTTGGTTGGGGGTATTTTGGGGAACAGTGATATGTGTACATTTTTTAGAGTATTTTTGTAGAGTCCTCACCGATTGAGGATGTTGGGGAAACATGTAGCACTCTGGTATTGTATGGTATGGTATTGTATATATTTACATATGGATATGTTTATTTAGTTTCTGCTTCTTGCTGCTTAGGTTTATGGTTGGGTTTATCCTAGTATGGTATCAGAGCATGATAAATATTATGGTATAAAAAAAAATCAGTTAATTAAGCTGGTTGCTACAGTTTGGTATTAAAGCTTAGGTTTGCTAGGTTCTGTAGACTTTAGCGTGCAGCAGAAGCAATACCAGAGTATAGGAAAAAGATGTGGGGTTTGTTTTGTGTCTGGATACAGGATTTCCGTAGTGGTTTCTGTGTTTTTCCTAGGGTGACGATTTTAGGAAAACCATAGTAAACTATTGTCGGGTCATGTGTCTAGGTGACAGAACTGGATATTGGGTAAGGTCAAGGAAGGTAATTAACTGTGAGTTGGTACAAGATAGGTCCGTATAGGAGATAAAGTGCTTAAGTGTGTTCTTTGTTTTCAGGATGGACCCAAGAAGTAGTGGCACGAATGCTGGGGAGGACAAGCCAGGACCTTCCAGCATAGGTGGAGGAGATACAGATGCCGTACTGCGCAGTGTCACTCAGCATGTGATGGTTGAGATGGCGAGGAGTTCTAGGGAGCGTGACTGTTCGATTGAGCAGTTTATGTGTATGAAGCCCCCATCCTTTACTGGAGGAGATGACCCGATTATAGCTGAAAATTGGATCCAAGATATTGAAGAGACGTTGGCAGTGCTTCCATGTACGGATGAGCAGAAGGTAGCATTTTCCACATTTAAGTTGACAGGGGAGGCGAAGCGCTGGTGGAGAGCAGCGCATCTGATAGAGGAGCAGAGGCCTGTTCCAATTCTAGTGACGTGGGACCGATTCAAGGATCTGTTCTTCGAGCGGTATTTGCTTGCTATCGTTTGGAGTGCGAAGGTAGCAGAGTTTCTGCATTTGGTACAGGGGCAGATGACTGTATCCCAGTACGCGGCTCAGTTTGTCAAGTTGTCGCATTTTGTTCCATATCTAGCGCCTGATGAAGAGAAAAAGGTGAGGAAGTTTGAAGAGGGATTGAGGCAAAATCTGTTTGAGCAGGTGATTGGTTTCAGGACTTAGACATTCACAGAAGTGGTAGACAGAGCTGCAATTATTGAGAGTGACATTCAGAGGGGTGTAGCAGCTTAGAGTAAGAGGAAGAGGCCTGCGCCTCAGGGTTTCCAAGTTGGCTCCAGTAGAGGTCCATGGAGAGGAGGTCGTGATAGGGGAGATCAGAGGCAGATGGCGGGACCTTAGGGAAATCAGGGTGCGCCAATCATCCCGGTATGTCAGACGCGCGGGAGACATCATTTGGATAAGTACCAGGTAGGAAGCGATGTATGTTATCGATGTGGGAGGCCCGGCCACATGGCACATGCATGTCCAGGTTCGCCAGACCAGGTCCTAGCTCCTAGGCTTTATCGGGGAGGATATCAGGCAGCTCGGGGAGGATATCAGGCGCCTCATGGTGGCCAGCAGAGGAATGTGGCCCCAGCGCAAGTATACGCTCTAACGCCAGGGGATGTAGAGGCTGCTATGGATGTGGTGACAGGTACATTTACTGTTTTATCATATCCGATTATTGTTCTTTTTGACTCGGGTGCTACTCATTCTTTCATTTCTGCATCTTATGTTAAATTATCTGAGAGTGAGATTCAGTCATTAGATATAGCACTGTTGGTAGTTACACCATCAGGATCAGTGACCAGATGTCAGAGGGTACTTAGAGGTTATCCGATAGAAATTCAGGGGAAAGTACTACCAGCAGATCTTATTGTGTTTGATATGTGGGGGTTCAATATAATACTGGGTATGAACTGGTTGACTGCCAATCACGCCAGCATTGATTGTTTTCATAAAGAAGTAATTTTTAGACCACCTGGAGAGTAGGAATTCAGATTTGTTGGTTCATGGGTATGTGCTCTAACGCAGTTAGTGTCCGCCATGCAGGCATGCAGATTACTCCTGGACGGAGGTCAGGGGTTTATAGCCTTTGTGAAAGAAGCATCTAAAAATGAGTTGAAGATTGACAGTATCCCAGTAGTACGAGAATTTCTGGATGTTTTTCCAGAGGAGCTACCAGGGTTGCCTCCTGTGCGCGAGGTGGATTTTTCTATAGATTTACCTTTAGGGACTGCGCCGATCTCTAAGGTCCCGTATCGTATGGCTCCAGCTGAATTGGGGGAATTAAAGGGGCAGCTATAGGATTTGTTGAACAAGGGGTTTATATGACCCAGTGTATCACCATGGGGAGAGTGTTGTTCGTAAAGAAGAAAGACGGGTCGATGAGGATGTGCATTGATTACAAGGAGATAAACAAAGTTACCATTAAGAATAAATATCCTCTACCCCGTATAGACGATTTGTTTGATTAGCTCCAGGGTACACATGTGTATTCCAAGATTGACCTCAGATCTGGGTATCATCAAGTGAGGGTAAAAGCAGAAGATGTTGCGAAGACAACCTTTAGGACCAGGTACAGGAACTATGAATTCCTTGTTATGCCATTTGGTTTGACGAATGCCCCGGCTGTGTTCATGGACCTGATGAATAGAGTTTTCCACTAGTATCTAGATCAGTTTGTAGTAGTTTTCATTGATGATATACTGGTGTACTCGAGGAGTTTTGAGGAGCATGAGGTGCATTTGAGGCAGGTGTTGCAGACTCTCAGAGAAGAAAAGCTTTATGCTAAGTTTAGCAAGTGCGAGTTCTGGCTTGAGAAGGTGGCATTTTTAGGCCACGTGATCTCAAGGGACGGTATTTCAGTGAATCCTAGCAAGATAGATGCAGTGGTAAATTGGGCTAGGCCGAGAAATGTGTAGGAAGTCAGGAGCTTCTTAGGACTGGCAGGTTATTATCGTCGTTTCATTGAGGAGTTTTCAACTTTGTTAGGACCTCTCATGCGGTTGACTAGGAAAAATGCCAGATTTGTATAGGATAAAGAGTGCGACCAGAGCTTCCAGGAATTAAAGCAATGGCTCGTCACTGCACCAGTTCTAACGATTCCATCAGGAGGCGATGGTTATGTTATTTACATCGATGCATCTTTGAAAGGGCTTGGTTGTGTGTTGATGCAGCACGGTAGGGTGGTAGCATATGCGTCCCGATAGCTGAAAGAATATGAAAAGAACTACCCTACTCATGATTTAGAATTGGCTGCGGTGGTACATGCATTAAAGATCTGAAGACATTATTTATATGGTGAGAGGTGTGAAATATTTTCAGATCATAAGCGCCTAAAATACATCTTTACACAGAAAGAATTGAATATGCGGCAGAGGAGGTGGTTGGAACTCATTAAGGATTACGACTGTACCATCAGTTACCACCCAGGTAAAGTAAATGTGGTGGCTGATGCTTTAAGCCGTAAATTAGGAGATACAACACAGTTAGCAGCAATAGTTCAGTATCTGATTTAGATGGACTTAGAGAGACTCGGTGTGGAATTAGTGGAGGATGATCCTCATGCGCTTATTGCCAGTTTGGTTGTACAACCAACATTATATGAAAAGATTAAAGCTGCTCAGAGAGATGACCCGAAGTTAGTGGATGTGGTTGCCAGAGTACAGGATGGTCAGGGGGAAGAGTTCTATATTTCTGATGATGGGGCTTTGAGATTCCGCACCAGATTGTGTATGCCTGCAGATGACAGTATTAGGAGGATGATTTTAGAGGAAGCATACAGATCTCCATACACTGTTCATCCTGGAAGTACGAAAATGTATAGGGATCTGCGAGATTATTTCTGGTGAAGTGGCATGAAGAGAGAGATAGCAGAGTTTGTACAGTAGTGTTTGATGTGCCAGCAGGTTAAGGCTGAGCACCAGAAGCTGGCTGGTTGGTTGCAACCACTTTTCATTCCCGAGTGGAAGTGGGACCATGTATCTATGGATTTTGTTACTAGGCTGCCGCCAGCGCCGCACGGTCAGAATGCCATCTGGGTGATAGTTGATAGATTGACGAAGACAGCACACTTTCTGCCCATTAAAGTCAGCTACCCTATGAATCGGTTAGTAGAGATATATATACAGGAGATTGTTTGACCCCACAGAGTGCTAGTATCCCTAGTCTAGGATCATGATCCACGTTTTACATCACGGTTCTGGGGGAGTTTACAGGAGGCACTAAGGACTCAGCTAGCATTCAGCACTGCTTTCCATCCTCAGACTGATGATCAGACAGAGATGACCATTTAGGTACTTGAGGATATGTTGCGGGCGTGTGTTTTGGATTTTGGGGGTAGCTAGAATTAGTATATACCATTGGTGGAATTTGCTTACAATAATAGATATCAGGTTAGCATCGGCATGGCCCCTTACGAGGCATTATATGGCAGGAGATGTCGTTCTCCTCTGTTTTGGGATGAAGTGGGTGAAATGCGAGTTTTGAGTCCCGAGATAATACAAAAAGCGTCCAATTAATTAGAGAAAGAATCAATACAACACAGAGTCGGCAGATAAGCTACGCAGACACTCGCCGCTGAGAGTTGGAATTTGATGTGGGAGATTGAGTATTTTTGAAGATAGTTCATCTAAAAGGAGTTATGAGGTTTGGAAAGAAGGGCAAGTTGAGCCCTAGGTATATTGGCCCTTTTGAGATACTTGAGAGAATAGGGTCAATTGCCTATAGGCTAGCATTGCCGCTAGCTTTGGCTCAAATTCATGACATGTTTCATGTTGCCATGTTAAGGAAATACGTCCCAGACCCATTCCAAATCATCAGTTATGTAGAGATTGAGCTTAAGGATTCATTGGCATATGATGAAGTACCAGTATAGATTTTGGACATGAAGGTTCAGACTTTACGTACTAAAGAAATACCATTAGTTAAAGTTTTGTGGAGGAATCACGCCATAGAGGAAGCTTCTTGGGAACTCGAAGAGCAGATAAGACAGAGGTACCCACAGTTGTTCCAAGAGGAATAGAGATACCAAGTAAAGTATATAGTTAGATAAATTTCTTTTGTAGGTACATATATTGATTTTGGTTAGTAGATAGTTTTTACTTTTATATGTGTAATTTCCCAGAACATAGTATGTAACCACAATATTCCTCCGCTATAAGTAAGAGCAGGAAATAAAATAAGTAGACCCTTTTTCTTTATTGGATGATAGAGCGAATAGATAGAGATATACAGATAGTAAGTTTCGAGGACGAAATTTTATAAAGAGGGAAGAATGTAACAACCTGGAAGAATAATAGTATTTTAATAATAAAGAGGGAGAGAAAAAGGAAACATGAACAGAAGGAGGCCGTAGACTTCGTCGACGAACGGTCCGCGTTCGTCAACGACATTGCATTTTGGAGATAATAAAAATTTCAGAAAATTGCCAAGCTTCATCGATGAACACGGGGTTTCATCGACGAAGGTCTTCAGAATTTCGTCGATGAATACAGGGGTTCGTCGACGAGAAAATGTCGGGAGATGGTTTGGGCTATTCTGAATTTTGTCGACGAATACAAGGTTTCGTTGACGAATTTACTGAAGGATTCGTCGATGAAGTGACGTGTCTCGTTGAAGAATTTGACCCTATAAATAGATAAAAATTGGATTTTTATCACAATTCACGCCCCTCTCTCTCTCTACGTCTCCCTCTCCCTTCTCTCTTCGATTCCAGCCCCACCAGTCGCTGGATTGACGATCCGAAGCTACCACGACGCTCCTGGCGGAGTTCTCTGCAAGTCTACCAGAGTGGATCGTCGAGAAAATGGAATTGAATTTCATCCCAAATCCAGGGTAAGGTCTTTTATTTAGTTTTTGGTTTCTTGGCAGTTATAGGAAATGATGTAGGCTAAGAAATATTGATGTTTTGTTCTAAGATTTATGGTTTTCAAGGTATTGAGTGAAAAACCCTGCGGGTGTTGGACCCGTTGTAGTAGGGGGTTTTTAGCAGGAAACAAGGAAGGGAAATATGCTATGCTAGTTAAAGTAGATATTTTTTAGTAAAATATAGTATATGTTCATGGGTTTTCAGAGCAGGAATTTATATAGCTTATCAAATTACGTTTAATGAATTTTAATTGTGTGGCATGGGAATATTAATGTAGTACATAATTTTATATAGTTTCTTATAGAATTATGTTTTACAGTATTTAAACAGAAAGATGCTTTATAGTATTTTCAGGATCATATTTACGGTATATACAGATAGGGAAATATATTTATAGTTTTCATAGTACCATGATTATACAGTTTTACAGAACCATGACATACAGAAACACAGTTTATACAGAAATATAGTTGATACAGAAATACAGTTTATTACAGCGTCATGGTTAATATAGTTATATAGAATCATGGTAAAATAGATAGATTATATATAGAAGTGTATTATATAGTATCAGACCCTGTTGGACCATACAGTTACAGAGCACGGTACCGTAGCTACATACAGTTTATAGAGTGTAACCACCTATTTAGATAATACGTGGTATAAAATTCGATCGCATAGAGCCCATGAGTGGACAAGCTTCCCATCAGATATGGGTAGAGGAGGGCTGATCATACTATGGAGTATAGTGATTTATTCTTGGTTGGCCAACCAGGGTAAATCCCACCTACGGGCCGCACAACCCAATCATGAGGGGTTAAATCATGACACACAGTTATCCACAAGGGGAATTTTAGAGTTACTATTATATTTATACAGTTTTACAGAAACAGAATATATATATATATATATATATATATATTAGCAGTATTTTACATAGAAAACCAAAGTACATAAATGTTAAGCAATAGGAAAAGATGAAGACTATATTTCTATCATTGTGCTTTACAAATTCATTGTTACATGATGATATGAAAATAGATTTGCATAGTATTGTATCTCATTTGCCACACACTAGTAATATCATATTTCTTCTTACTGAGCGTTGGCTCATCCCAATGTTGAAACATTTTTCAGGTGATCCAGGTAGGCGAGCAGATCAGGCTCGCAGATAGAGGGGCTTCAGTGGTGCCCTGTCAGAGAGTGAGTATGTTTTGGGAGCGTTTTTGCATATCCCAGTTTGGTTGGGGGTATTTTGGGGAACAGTGATATGTGTACATTTTTGAGAGTATTTTTGTAGAGTCCTCACCGGTTGAGGATGTTGGGGAAATATGTAGCACTCTGGTATTGTATGGTATGGTATTGTATATATATTTACATATGGATATGTTTATTCAGTTTCTGTTTCTTGTTGCTTAGGATTATGGTTGGTTTATCCCAGTATGGTATCAGAGCATGATAAATATTATGGTATAAAAAAAAATCAGTTAATTAAGCAGGTCGCTACAGGTGCCCCCAGTAACATGACATAGCATAAGCCCACAGCATTGAACCGGTGCAGATCTAGTGTTTTCCCACCCTTCGGTAAAAATCGACCGATCTAGTGGTATTGCGCACTCTTCGGCAAAAGCTGGACATCAAAACATGGAACAATTCGGAACCTCGTTCCTATTTCATTTCATCAAAACACAACTCATGCATGTTCATATAACAATTCAATCTACACCCATTTGGTAATCTAAAAATCACGATTTTCCAAAAATACAGTTTAAACAAGTCAAGGCACGACCATCTCCATAACACAATATATATAACAATATATCCACGGTTTTCCAACGAAACCAGAGATGCAACCCAATGCCGCATTTCCCCAAAAACTGTAACGTGAAAATCCCGTAATTTTTACTCGTTAGATTTCCCCCAAATGAGTAGTCAAAACACATATAGGACCGTGAACCATAGTTCTACCGAATCTGATTTTGAAAATAACCGATATAAACAGAATCCCCTTACCTTTCTCCAAAAATCCAAAATTCGAACTCTACGGCTCCTAAATAGCGAACCGAGTTCTCAAAATCTATAAACCACAGTACAAAACATACTTACAATTTCATTCCCTACAGAACTACCAAAATGGAAATGAAAACCGAGTCTGACCTTGATTTTGGGTTAAATTCCAAAGATGCTTGAAACGAAGATCCATTCCAAAAATCTTGAAGAGAATCCTTCCCTGATCCTCATAGTAAGGTCAGATCGTCGATTCTAACAACGTACGACGAAGAGATGTAGAGAGAGAGAGAGAGAGAGAGAGAGAGAGAGAGAGAGAGAGAGAGAGAGAGAGAGAGAGAGAGAGAGAGAGAGAGGATTTTGATTACTTAGCTAAGAAGCAACCCAAATGGATATTTATAAGACCTTTGACTTAGCTAACCTCATCAACGAGGCGGCATCTTTATCGATGAACTTGAAATTTTTGAATTTCCCGAAACTCCTCGGCTTCTCCTCGTCGACAGGCACCTGCATTTCATCGCTGAACAATAGAAGGGCCTTTGTTGATGAATTCTGACTTCGTCGACAAAGCCTGCTCAATTTACCATTTTACCCTTCTCTTATTTATTTATTCCATATATCACGGTTCGGGTTCTTACAACCTCCCCTCCTTACAAAAATTTCATCCTCGAAATTATTAATTTTTCATTCACGAACTCGTTCACACCAGCAAACACACTTTCAACTCTAGAAAGGACCGACAACCATTTACATCGTAGCCCGTCACAATACATACACACCCTCACTTATGGAGGAGAAATACCATGGTTACATACATAAACTGTCTCAGGAGTTCAAAATAATACACACTCCCAACGACTAACCACCTATTCCAAAACAAAAGTAGGGTAATACATATATACTCACTGATTCTACTATGAAAACCACAACTCAGAACAACTGTAGATACTTTCGGCATTTCTCCACTTCCAATTCCCAAGAAGTTTCCTCAACCTCGTGATTTCTCCACAATACCTTCACTAACGGTATATCCTTGGTACGTAGCTTCTGAATTTTATGGTCCAAAATCTGAATAGGTATTTCCTCGTATGCTAAAGTATCCCCACTTTCCAAGTTCTCGTAACTAATAACATGTGAAGGATTCGACACATACCTCCTCAAAATGGACACATGAAACTCATCATGGATCCTCGAGAGCGCTGGGGGTAGTGCAATCCTGTAGGCTACCGGACCCACTCGCTCAATAACCTTGAATGGTTCGATATACCTTGGGCTCAACTTGCCCTTCTTTTCGAATCTCATTACCCCTTTCATTGGAGCGATTCTCAGAAATACCTTACCCCCCACCTCGAATTCCAACTCACGACAGCAAACATCCGCATAACTCTTCTACCGACTCTAAGCCGATCTAATCCTATCCTGGATCAAACCCACCTTCTCAGACGCTTGCTGCACGAGTTTTGGTCCTAACACTTGACGTTCACCAACCTCATCACAGTACAAAGGAGACCGAGACCGCTGACCATACAGAGCCTCGAACGGTGTCATCCCAATACTGGCCTGGAAGCTATTGTTATAGGCAAACTCTACTAGTGGCAGAAATTGCATCCAACCATCACCGAAGTCTAACACGTAAGCTCGTAACATATCCTCCAAGATCTGTATTGACCTCTTTGACTGTCCATTAGTCTGGGGGTGGAACGCTGTACTGAAAGTAAGCTTTGTCCCCAATGCTTCCTGCAAGCTCTTCCGTAAACGAGAGGTAAACCTTGGGTCTTAATCTGACACAATGGACACCGGTATCCGGTGCATTCTAACTATCTCATGCACGTATAAGTCAACTAGCCTACTTAACCTTCATCGGTAAAAATTGAGCAGATTTCTTCAACCTATCCACGATCACCCAAATGACATTTTTCCCGTGAAGCGCTGGCGGCAATCCGGTCACAAAGTCCATGGAAATATGCTCATATTTCCATTTCGGAATAGCTAAGGGCTGTAATGGCCCTACCGGCCTCTGATGTTTAGCTTTCACCTACTGACACATCAGACACTGCTTTACAAACTGAGCAATCTGCCTTTTCATACCACTCCACCAAAAGGTCTAGCACAAATCCCGATGCATCTTCATACTGCTAGGATGTACCGTATACAAAGAATGTTGCGCTTCCTCTAGAATCGTCATTCTAATCTCATCGTCATTTGGAGCACATAGCCTGGATCAAAACCTCAACACCCCTCCTTCAGAGATGTTAAAATCTGTAGCCAACCCCTACTGCACTTTCTCCATAATCTCAACTAACTCCGCATCACTAGCCTGCTGAGCTTTAATACGCTTAAACAAAGTCGGTTGGATCACCAAACTAGAAATGGAAGCCTGATGATCACCGGAAACCAACTCTATACCAAGGCTTTTCAGATCCCATCTGATATGATGCTGAGCTACCGCTGCTGATACTGTCACATGCTCCGACTTCCGACTTAACACATCAGCCACCACATTGGCTTTTCTCGGGTCATAGTTGATGGTGTAATCGTAGTCCTTGATTAGATCAAGCCACCTCTGTTGCCTCATGTTCAACTCTTTCTGCATGAAAAAGTACTTGAGGCTTTTGTGATCAGTGAAAATCTCGCACTGAACACCATACAAGTAGTGTCACCAAATATTTAGTGTATAAACTACAACAACTAATTCTAGATTATGTGTAGGGTAATTCTTCTCGTATTCCTTGAGTTGCCAAGAAGCATAAGCTATTACCTTACCCTGTTGCATAAGCACACATCCCAAATCCTTCAGAGACTTGTCGCTATAGATCACAAAACCATCATCCCCCGAAGGAATGGTCAAAACCGGAGCAGTAACCAATCGCTGTTTCAACTCCTGGAAACACTACTTGCAATCCTCGGTCCAGTCAAATTTCACTCCCTTCCTAGTCAATTGTGTCAGAGGTTTAGACAATTTAGAGAATCCTTCGACAAACTGAAAATAATACCCCGCCAGTCCTAGAAAACTCCGAACCCCCTGCACATTCTTTGGTCTCACCCAGTCGACCACAACTTCAATCTTGTTAGGATCAACTGAGATACCGCCTTTAGACACCACATGCCCTAAAAATGTGACCTGATTTAACTAGAACTCATACTTCTTCAACTTGGCATATATCCTCCTCTCTCGTAGAATCTGTAGCACCAACCTCAGATGGTTTTCATGCTCTTCTGAACTCCTCGAGTATATTGGAATTTCATCGATAAATTCCGCTACAAAATAATCCAGGTACTCATGGAAAACCCTATTCATCAAATCCATGAACACTACCGGAACATTCGTTAACCTAGAAGGCATGACTAAAAACTCATAGTGGTTATATTTGGTTCAGAAAGCAGTCTTCGTAACATCCTCAGATCGAACCCTCACCTGATGATACCATGACCGTAGGGCGATCTTCGAAAAGACATGCGTCCCCTGTAGTTGGTCAAAGAGATCATTGATATGAGGTGACAGGTAACGATTCTTTGCGGTCACCTTGTTTATCTCATCGTAATCAATGCACATACGCATTGACCCGTCCTTCTTCTTCACAAACAAAACTAGAGCTCCCCAAGGGGAAACACTAGGTCGGATAAAGCCTTTGTCTAGTAATTCTTGCAATTGCTCCTTCAACGCCTGAAGTTCTGCTGGAGCCATCTGGTATAGAGCTTTAGAGATCGGTGCCTTGCTAGGGAATAACTCTATCGCAAACTCCACCTCACGATCCAGAGGTAAACCTAGTAAGTCTTTGGGAAACACATTCGGGAACTCGTTAACCACTCGAATATCCTCAAGCTTCAACTCATCCCGCGGCGGTTCTCTCACTTAAGCTAGGTACCCTTGATATCCATCCAAGAGTAACCTCCTCGCCTGTAATGCCGATAGAACTTGTGGCGTTGAATGCACACATGATCCTACAAACTCGTACTCCTGTTCCCCAAGAGGTTTGAAAACTACCACCTTTCCGCGATAGTCGATCACATCATAACTGGAGGATAACCAATCCATCCCCAGTATGACACCAAACCCAGACATGTCGTATACCACAAGATTCTCTAGTAGCAGTCTTCCCTACATTACCACTGGGCAATTTTCTAACATCCTCCTACAAAATGATACACTCTCAGATGGTGTAGCTACAAAAAATTCTTCATTCATGACTTGGGTCTCAACTCGACATAATTTTACAAAGTTAGCAGATATAAAGGAATGGGTCACATCCATATCAAATAAAACTACAACTCTATTTAAAAAGCAACATCATAGTACCTGTCACCACATTCCCCACATGCTCAGCATCCGTTGGAGTAAGCAAGTATACCCTTGCTAGAGCTGTGTTTGCCTGATAAGTTCCTCGAGCTACCTGATTACTTCCCCGATTCTGACTTGAAGCGGGTGTATCCCTCTTTAGTGTGTGACAATCCCATGCCATGTGACCTGACTGGCCATAGTTGTAGCAATTACCCCCAAAAGGCTAGCATTCACTGTTATGCCATTTGTGGCACCTGATACAACGATCACGCGACTGATTCACCTGAGAACCCTGATGCTCGGTATTTTGACAATAACTTGAGCTCTTGTTCTTCTTCTTCCATGATCCCCGGCGAGATCCAGACTAAGAACTAGAAGGTACTGGCCTCTTCTTCACTTCTTGATCCACCTCATCCTCCCAGATGCTAGTCTCGATTACAGCGGCCTTATCCACCAAAACTAAAAACTCAAAGATCTGAAGTATACCCACTAATCTGCGGATGTCCTTCCTCAGCCACTTCTTGAACCTTAAAGTCTTCTCGTACTCGTTTGAGATCAAACACGGTGCAAAATGAGATGGCTCTATATACTGAGCAGCATACCCTTGCACCATCATATCTCTCTGTGTCAGAGCAGAGAACTCATCCACCTTTGCATCACGTGTGGAGGCCGAGAAGTACCTCTCAAAGAATACTTCCTTGAAACAACTTTATGTCATCTCCGTAAGACCAGCTCTCTGCTTCTCCAGCAGACTCACCGTAGTCCACCATCGTCCCACCTCTCCATATAGTTGGAAGGTAGCGTAGAGGACTCTCTGCTTATCTATGCAGTGTAGGACCTCCAGAATCCTCTTTGTCTTCTTGACCCAGTCCTCCGCTATCATCGGATCGGGTCCTCCTTAAAACGTTGGAGGGTGCATACATGTGAACCTCTCTATGGTACACCCTGTAGTAGTAGGAGAGTGTTTGCTTCTCCTAACACTCCACCCGATCTCCCACATAATGTGCCTCGTTAACCCTTGAGGCACAGAAGGAGACTCATCGTTCGCAGTCTCCTCGGAGCCACTTTCCAAGTTATTATCCTTGGGCTCTATTCTAAAAATACAATAGGAATCTATTAGCACTCCTATGTCACGTACAATTAACACAATCATTTACAACTAATCATGTACCATCTCACGGGTCCAGGTTTGCCCTATCACACCGACATGAAAATCATCAATGGTTTGCCATGATTTTACTGAAATCGTCATTCCAGGAAAAACACAGAACACCGCCAATGAGTCTCTGTCTAGCAACAAAACAACCCTCGACCTACTCTACCTACTTCCTACCTCCTATACTCTGGTATGTACACATAACTACGCCTAACCAAGTCTACAAAGTCTAATAACCTGGTTAGCTCTAATACCAAGCTGTCACGCCTCGAACTCGGCAATGGGACCCAGGGGTGAATTAGTAACCTAACCTGTCCCTGTATCATATAAAACATCAATGATACAATAATGAATGAGGGTATGACCCCGTAGGGTTCCCGTACACCTTATACCCATTCACATACATGACATATACACTGCAAAAATTATTCTTTCTATACATACATTATACCATACCCGAGTCTATACAAAAGGAGTCTAAGCTCCATAATACAAAACATAAACTCGAGTGTTAGCCAAAATCCAAAACGACAACCCAATATAGTCCTAGTACTTACACAAGTACTTCACGCAGTACACCGACCACTATGCTCCCACACAAGATGCTAGTTCTAGTTACTCGAAGGACCTGAAATCATGTACGTATGATAGGGGTGAGACATCTCTCAGTAAGAAAGAGTCAAGTTATATCGATGTGTGGGGTATGAGTGTTATCATGACATAAAAGCATACACAGTTCATTACAGTTCTAGTATTTTCACAAAAAAATTCCAGTATACCAACGATACAAAGCAATACGATTTGGTGTCGTCACACCCTTCGGCCTAAGCCAGATTGTCTGGTGGTATTTCAAACCCTTCGACAAGAGCCGGTGCCCCCGATAACCTAGCATAGCATAAGCCCACAATGTTAAACCGGTGCAGATCTAGTGTTTTCACACCCTTTGGTAAAAATTGGCCGATCTAATGGAATTGCGCACTCTTCGGCAAAAGCCGAACATCAAAACCTGGAACAATTCGGTACCCCATTCCTATTTCATTTCATCAAAACACAACTCATGCATGTTCATATAACAATTCAATCCACACCAATTTGGTAATATAAAAATCACAATTTTCCAAAAATACAGTTTAAACAAGTCAAGGCACGACCATCTCCATAACACAATATATATCACAATATATCCACGGTTTTCCAACAAAACCAGAGATACAACCCAATGCCCCCTTTTTCCCAAAACTGTAACATGAAAATCCCATAATTTTCACTTGTTAGATTCCCCTAAATGAGTAGTCAAAACACAAAGAGGACCGTGAACCATAATTCCACCGAATCCGATTTTGAAAATAACCGATATAAGTAGAATCCCCTTACCTTTCCCCAAAAATCCAAAATCCAAACTCTACGGCTCCTAAACAGCGAATCGAGTTCCCAAAACCTATAAATCACAGTACAAAACATACTTACAATTCCATTCCCTGCAGAAATACCAAAACAGAAACGAAAACCGAGCCTTACCTCGATTTTGGGTCAAATACAAAAAATGCTTGAAATGAAGATCCGTTCCACAAATCTCGAAGAGAATCCTTCCCTGATCCTCATAGTAATGTCGGATCGTCCATTCTAACAACGTATGACTAAGAGATCTAGAGAGGGAAAGAGAGAGAGAGAGAGAGAGAGAATTTCGAGTTTCTAGAAAGAGAGAAAGAGAGGATTTTGATTACTTAACTAAGAAGTAAACCAAATGGACATTTATAACACCTTTGACTCAGCCAACCTCGTTGACGAGGTAGTGTCTTTGTCGATGAGTCAACGAAGGGAGTTCGTCGATGAAGCGGTGGCCTCGTCGACGAGCCAGAGATTTCCAAATTTCCTAAAACCTCTCGGCTTCTCCTCATCGACGAGCACCTTCATTTCGTCACCGAACAACAGAAGGGCCCTCGTCGACGAATTCAAAGTTCGTCGACAAAGCCTGCTTAATTTACCATTTTACCATTCTTTTTTTTATTTATTCCATATATCACGGTTCAGGTTCTTACAATTTTCGATTTTCATCCCTATGATTTAAGAAAGAGGTACGAGCTTTCGGGCTTCATGTACCTTTAGTTCTGAAGGAATATATATTATGTATATTTTTGTGATTAATTTATTTACTCGTATATTTTGTAAATTCACTAAAGGAGTAATTTTAAAGACTTTTTAAATTTACTTTGGGATAATTTCATAATTAATTAGGTACCATTCGTAAGAACGAGTGTGTAGGGGGTACTCGTACCTTCCCCTTACGTAACCGAACTCCCGACCCCAACTTTGGTAATGCAGACCGATTCTACCCTTAATTGGGTAGTAATCAAGTGTTCTAACCACACTAAAAGATTAGTGGCGACTCCATTCCTATTTTTCCTGAAAATTTAGACCAAAATTTTTATTTTCGCCAAACTTGGGGCATATGTGCTTTAGGACGTCGCGACACAATTAATGGGGTTGACCTCAACCTATAACCACACCTTATCAAGATGGTGCACCTAACTTTCCTAATCGGGTTTAAACCAATCTAAGACTATTTAATTGGGCTAGTCTCCCTCTTCAAGCCCACACCTGGAATACAACAAATGTAATTTTTATCGTACACGGAAATATTCTTCTCAACAAGTAGATATGCACCACAATACAACACAATATAATCAATGCACACAAATGATGTAAGAACTATAAGCTCAATGATGTATGTGTGCAATCAACACTCAAGATAATGTCTATATTCAATCTAACACCAGAGTGTATCAATAAGTTAATCTTGGAAACTTTGTATCAAAATATATCTCAATAACAATTTAGGGTTTCAAAGACTTCAACCAATAGAAATCAAAATATCTCAAGAATATTTTCTCAATGATCAAACATAAGAGATATTTGAAAATAACTTGTGAAAAATATTTTGCACACACAAAATAAAAGCTTTAGGTATTTTGCAATATGAATGCAAAGACCCACAAGCTCCTAAAATTTCCCCACACAAGATTTATTAGATTAAATCAGTGGGAAAACTTAGTCTTAACTCTCAATATGAAAATCAAATAACAAATAATGCAGTGAGAGTTTTTGAGCAAGATTGAATGGAGTATAATCACTTTAGGTACTCTCACAAGGCTTAGATTATCAAGAAGGTAGTAGTATGTGAGAGTATAGGCTTAGTATAGGAAAAAATTGCTCTAAAAAATACAGAGGATTTTTGGCTAATCCAAATCCCTAATCCTTGCTTAAACATGCAAATGAACTCATATATATAGAGAAGGGAAGGATTATGACCATTGGGGACATAGGGGCAATTATTAAATTTATTTTAAAAATGTTTAGAAAAATTAACCCCGTTTAACCCCATTTACCTTGGTTAAAAATTGGATCAACCTGAGAGTTTCGAGTGCCTAAATTAGAATTTAGCTGCCCGAATAGACACAACAGGAAAAGTAATTTTTGAGGTTTAGGTTCCTGAATTTTGGTTCGATTTGCTGAACTAAGGTGATTCTCCAAAAACTACGATTCGGTCGTCCGGTCTAAAGTTCAGTATGCTGAACTCGAACTTTCGCTTGTCCTAGGCATATTCGAACGTGGGAGTTCAAGCTACTGAGTTGTTGGGAAAAGTCAGAATGATGGTTCGGTCACCCGAGGACGCTACGGTCATTTTTGGTTCGGTCGCCCAAAGCCATGCAACTTTCTGACTGGTCAAAGGTTTGGTCGCCGGAGGTATATTGAACACCAAAGTTCTGTTGCCCAAAACCTCATTCATTTAGCCCTTTATGTCCTATTTCAATTCAATTGCTTCCCCTGATAGTATATGTGATTTTGGGGATTCTCTTACGTGTAAGTGCAAGGACCTAAAGTCTTTCTAAGGTCTTTTGAGTTGGCCAAAAAAATCCGGCGTCCTAAGGTCAATCTATGGTCTTGAGCTTATAAGTTCCTATCATGCATGATATGTAGATTATTATAGATCGATAGATAATTAATATTAGAGACCTTTCCTACTTTACTATTACAGACCCAAATTGAACATAATATGAATTACAACAACAATGAATCTTCTGGGTCTTTAGTCTTTAATTCTTCATATGCCATCAAGTGATCTTGCTAATATGAACCTATATATAAACTTGATAGATATTAAATACCTTGTATTTGTCATTATCAAAAACGAGATAGGACCCAAAAAGTCAATAAAATTAACCCCTAACTCGGCCCTCCTACTCATACCCCCGAAAATCCCCCTTTCTTTTCTAAATTAAGACATTTAAAGAGAGAGAGAGAGAGAGAGAGAGAGAGAGAGAGAGAGAGAGAGAGAGAGAGAGAGAGAGAGAGAGAGAGAGAGCACGGATTTCAAGGTTTAGTAAAAAAACAACAACCTTTCCTGAAATTTTCCAAAAAGATAAAAATCTCCCCTTATATTTTACAAAAAAGATAAATTTTTTGAGGATAGGTTTATGATATTTTTGAAGTCTTAGGAGATGATTTTGACATTTTTAAAACCTCAGGGGAGGTCTTTAACTTTTTTTAAACCTCAAGAGATGTCTATCTTTTTACCAAACCTCAGAAGAAATGAGTGTCTTTTGCCCTTGAATTTGTGTGAATTTATAATAAAAAAATATAATACAATTTTATGCTATATCTTATCCAATTCATACAAATCTAATTTTAAGATCCAAAATTTATATTTTTAAATACAAAATAAAAAAAATTAATTCTTGAACATTTTTTTTTAAAAAAATGCTAAGATGTAAACCACGGAATCAAAGTCTAAGTTATAGGTATAACTTAATTAGAGGTTGGCTTTAGCATTTGCAATTTTAAGTGGGCCTTCATGCTATTGGAACTTATAAACCAAAAGGCAATAATTAAGTATCGTAATGACCAACACAAAATCAACTTGAAGCTCAATAGTCCAAGTGGATTGCCGTTTAATTATATTAAAAAAATAAAATAAATACTGATTGCCCTTAAATCACTAATTAATTGATATAAGATAAAGTTGAAATTTAATATTTAAATGACTTACCTAAACTTAGGTTGTCCGACATTTTTTTGACCTTTAAAAAGAAAAGAAAAAGAAGTGGGCTAGTAAAATAGAGCCAAGCTATGACAGTCCATTGTAGAGAATTATATTATTCTAAAATAAATATTTTTAAAAGCCTAAATGGTGGCCTCAAAAGGTTCTAAAAAAAATTTCGTACAAAAGGCTAAAGTTTCTATCTAAGAGGACTATATGGCATATACTTGAATTTTGTTACAAAAAATTGTTTAACATTACTTACTAGCATAGTCCTAGATGACCTCTATTAATTAAGGGAGGCAACTTTATTGTTGATATAAATAAATTAGCAAGTATGCATCAAAATTCCTGAAACATGGGTTATACATGCAAAGGAAAATTGGCTTTTGTTATCGAACGACTAAACCATTTCACTAGATTCATGTGACATGGTGATACTAATCATTATGTGTGAGGATATTTAGTATATGTATGACAGTTAGAAAGCATGAGACATGGAGCATGATACATGGTGTCTTTACAGGCGTACTAATTGGTTTCGAGAGAGTTTGAGGAGATCTCAAAGTTTTATTTACAAAAAATAAAAAATAAAAAGATTTTCTTTTTTACTCAAAGTGACTTTTATGGTCAAACAATTAGATCATTTCACAAGATTCATGTGACAAGCATAGTCACACTAATCATAGAGTATAACAGTGTAAATACAAGCAATGCATGTATGCAACTATAAAACGTGGAATGTGATGCATGTTGGGACCTCATCCATGGTGCACTAATGTTTTTTTGAAGAATTTAAGGCTTTAGTTTAGTCAGTTAAAGCAATTAATTTATGTCTATGTTATGTCACGGGCATGTGAAGGTCTCGGGTTTTTATTTAAAGAAAAACAATAGTATTTTTATTTCTTGATTTTTGAGTTGAAATGGTTTTTATTTTTGAACAATTAATCATTTCTGGGTTTGTGTGACATGCATAATGATACTAATCATTGAGTATAATTGTATCAGTACATGGAATGCATGGCAAGTGACGAGTATGAAACATGAGGCATGGAGTCTGATGCATTCCATGGTGTCCTCAATGGTAAAATAATTAGTTTAGAGGGGGTTTGAGGATTAATTTTGGGTCTATGTTAAGTCACAAATATGGGAAGATCTCAATGAATTATTTACAAAAATGAATAGTAATAAATTTCTTTCTTGATTCTTGAGGCAAGTTTCATTGGTGATTACTCAAATAATGGTTAAATTTTATTAAGGTTATGAAACTTTCAATTGCTTTATTAAATTTATTGTACATATTGCATTATTATTGCATTAATATCCGTTATTTCATCAAACATGAGAAATACAAGGGGCTTGTCCTTTCATGTGTTTGTGTTCTTTAACATGAGTCTAGGTGGATTGATCACTTTTCTATTAGCATCATGCTTATCAAGAGTGAGATTCATTAGTCATATGATCACTTTTCTAAATAATAGATGCATGAATAATATGAAGGTGTTAGTCTTCTGTAAAATTTATCATCGATCACTAAGGTTCCTTTACGAGCCCTATAAACTAATGATTTGAGCCCAGCGACAAAAGTTAAAAAGAAGGGTAGGAATAGGGAATAAATAAACAAATAGAGAATGATAAGAAGAAGAAGTAATTAATCACTTATACATATGAGGCATGATTGGACACCTATATTAGTTTATGCATATATAAGCAAATAATGACTCTTGAGCATTTAAACAACAACAACAACAACAACAAAATCAAGCCTTAAGTCCCACTAGGTGGGGTTGGTTATATGAATCCTTTTCCGCCAATTTATGTGATGAGGGACCATTTCTTTTGACAGATTTAGCGCTATTAAATTCTTACTTTTTATCTCCTTCCAAGTTATTTTAGGTCTACCCCTACCCCTTCTACTGCCTCCCATAGTAAGTAACTCACTCTTCTTCACTGGTGTACTATGTGGCCTATGTTGCAAGTGTCTATACCATCTGAGTCGTCCCTCCCTTATCTTATCATCTATAGGAGCTAAACCTAACTTACCATGAATTTGTTCATTCCTTAATTTATATTTCAGACTTATAGCACTCATCCATCTAAGCATTCTCATCTCAGCAACTTTCACTTTTTGGATATTCTGCTTCTTCGTCGCCCAACATTCTGATCCATATAGCATAGTTGGTCTTATAACCGTCCTAAAAAACTTCCCTTTTAATTCTAAGGGTATTCAACGATCACAAAACACACTTGAAACACTTCTTCATTTTTCCTAACCTGCTTTAATTCTATGCATTACATCATCTTTAATTTCTCGTAATGACTCTTGAACATTTATTAAGTAAAAATCTTGATAAAAAAAAGTCCACTTGTAAGTAGGGAAGTAGTTAGGTATCTCACCACATCCCTAAGAAATTAGGGTTATCACATTCATGTTTTAAAATTTTCTAATTTTTTTTTTAAATTTTGTTTTTGGAAAATTGAAAATTTATTATTATTTTTGGATTTTCTGATGTATGTATGTATGTATGTACATATGTACGTATGTACGTATGGTTAGTAATTAAAAAAAAAAATTAGATATTTTTTCAGAAATGCCTCCTCCCCCCATGTTGGAACTTCTTTACATCTTTTTGCTTTTAACCCCTTCTTAAATTTCTATTTTTTTTTACCATGTGCCTGTATTTTATTTATTTATTATAGACACCCAATTTTGTCTGCAGTATAGAAGAAAATCAAACATTCTACCTACTTTTCATTTTTTTTAAATCTCATGATAATATATTTAAATGGAGAATTGGAATTTTAGCCAAGTTTTCGTGAAATTTTTTAATGTTAGTTGTGTTCAAGGGGGTTAATAACAATTGTTCATTTTGAAAGCGCTCATTTAAGGTGTTCTATGTTTCATATAAAAAGTGTTAAGTGAGGTTCCGCCTAAGTTATTGCCTATCTTGTGATCTTTCAATTTTCTTGTTTTTCTTTCATCCTCTCTCCTCAATGGAACAAAATAAGGCATTCACTTCTTTTATACATTGTTCAACGTCATCCATTTACATTAATTAAACTACTCCTAAAAGACTAAAGGAAAATTTTTTGTAGTCTTCTAAATGAAAACTTTTGTAATAATGGATCAAATATAGGATGCATAGCGGAATAAAAAAAGCAACAAGCGAATCAAACTCAACCAGAAAACATGAAATAACAAGCACAACAACAAGATGTGCGTGGTTCGGCAAAGCCTACATCCACTGAAGCAATCAGAACAAAAAATTCCCTAAGAAATTTGAGAATACACAATACACTTCACAAAGATCTTTCTCTTATCTCACAATACCCTCAGATAGGGATAAACAAACTTTCCTTTGAAGGTTTCCCTCCAATTACTCAACCACCCCAACGTTCAAATTCAAAATTTGAATTTCTTCTCGCAGTCCAGGTGCACTCATCGACGAGAGCAAGGGATTCGTCGACGCATCATAGAAACCCACTCATTGACGAATCTATTCTCTCGTCGACAAGTCTTTAACTCTGATATTTTCTACCTCTCGGTATCTACTCGTCAACGAGTCTTCTACTGCCAGCACAAGAAGACCTTTATCTCATGTTTTCCTTCCTTTGTTTGTGATTCCCACCAAGTATAAAAGCCACACACAAATACAAAAATCTCCACCTCGGCGATTAATCATCCCTTAGGAGATCCCAAAAACATGACTGATTGCTCCACCTTGAGCTTGAAATGCTCGGTTGGGACCGTCTCCCATTTAGTACTTGGAGACATGCACCAAGTCCAAGCAATGGCTCTTGAACTTCCTGATGGCAGCTTCAGCTTCTACCATCAACCTCGATACAGTTGTAGATGCAATACTTGAAGACTTCACCCTAGGCTTCCAATAAGACCTTCCCACAATAGTAAACACAAAAGTTGTTACAAGTCTTATATCATCAAAGCCCCTTGTATAGTCTTTAATAAAACTAACAACTGATAGTCCACTCTTTTGCCTACTAAAACTCTCTATTACACAATCATGAAGGACCTTTGACATATCCTGGACATCACAGCCCGTCCTTGGGTACCAAATGGTAGACATTTCACAACGATTCTCCACAGAACCTCCCTGAGATGGCAAACAAAGTCTCCATGTGATTCTGTCCACAAAACCACCTTGAGATAACACCAATATCCTTGTAGCTCTGTCCATGCGAATTAGCAAACCAAGACCCATCTTGACTGTACCCAACATATACATGTAAAAAATTTTCAACTGAGTTCCCAACTGATTAGCCTTAGTTAAAGCATTTCCATCCAAAAACATGTCATTCGCATACAACATATACATCACTTCATACATCACTATCACCCTCTTCCCAATCGGGAGCATCACCAATTTATACCTGAATGGTGGTCTGATAGTGCACATGGGCCCACCGTGATCCTGCTGATTTCTTGAGCTGAAACTCCTTGCAATACGACCAATGTCATTGTTGCCCTGAGTCTATTGCTCCACCTACATCACATGCCCATTCATATAATAATACTGTTGACCCAAGATAGAACTTTCCGCATTTATGTCCTGATTCCTTAACTCTATCTGAATAACATGATTGCTATTGCTGCAGTTTTCTGGCATTAGTTTCTCTTCCTTTACTTGAGTACATTGCCCCATGACTTTATCACCAAAAGCCATGTCCTCGATCACCCCTTTGTTTGCCATAGGATCACCTAGCTTGCATCTAACTTTCTTATAACCCAAAAAATGTATTGTTCAGACATAACACCAAGCCTAGATTCTCCATCACTAGAATAGTGCACTAGTGGATATCCACTCAAAACCAAGTAGTCTACTGGAAAATGTGCCCACAATTTACTTGCAACTTTACCATCTAGCGATATCTTTGGCGATTGGTTACACGAGAAACTCACCATACTCACTGACTTCACCAAGAAGTACCCTGCAAGCCCTGCATATGATCTGCCCTGCTCACAAAACTCCTTGAACAAAGCCAGTGTACTCAGTCCCAATGGCTGACATGAGAATTTCTCTCCTGGTATGGTACTCCACCTTAACCACAACACCTCAACATCAAGCTTGTGCTGTATGAGATAAACCAAGACCTTCTGTGATACATTCACAAAAAACATATGTCTATCCTTTGATGCTATCATCATTGGTCCCCAAACATCTAAATGCATGTAGCCATCCATATGCTTCAACTGCATATGCCACAAAGTATCTGATTTAGATTCAATAGTTGTAGCTCCTCCTACAACGGTAACACCCTGCAGTACATAGATATTTCCTGCTATCTTTTCTCCTTTCATCACTATCGAATTGCCTTCACACACTTTCATTTCTCATTTTTCAGACTTGTAACAAAATCCATTACATTTTAAAATACTCAATGAAATAACTTTCTTTCCTAGACCCTCAACATGCCTTACATCACATATGGTTCTTACAACACCATCATGCATTTTGATTTTGACATTTCCAATACCAAGTATTTTGCGTGAAATATTAGTTCCCATAAAAACACAACCAGTATTGATTGACCAGTAGCTATCAAACAATTTTCTATTTGCTGTCATGTGATAAGAGCATCCAGTATCTAGGATCCAAGAATCATCCGTGAGGCACTCTGAACCTGATAAAATACGTAGCATATCCCCATCAATGCACTCCAAATCTTCTTCCACTACATTTACAGATTCTAATGGACCTTGCTGATTTTCAAAATTCCCTTTCTTCCATTTCAAACATTCCAGTCTTATGTGCTCAATTTTACCGCACTTAAAACATTTCACGCCCTTCTTCTTCTTCCTGAATTACAAACAAGATTTGCTTTGGGACTTACGTATCCCATGTTCTTGATTACTTTTCACAACAAGTCCTTCACTACGTGAAGTTTCATTGCTAATCATTTTTCTTTGATGAAAACTAAGCAATGCACTTGTCACCTCTTCCAAATTCAGGCTATCCTTGCCCCATGTAAGAGTTGTAACCAAATTCTCATAAATTTGAGACGTAGGTAGGGAATTTAATAGCATCAATGCTTTGTCTTCCTCCTTAAACCTTACATCAACATGTGCCAAATCACTCACAATTTGATTGGAAGTGTTGATATGTTGGTTCAAATACGAGCCCTAAACCATCTTAAGCCAATACAACTTTTACTTAGGAAAAAGTTTATTCGACAAGGATTTAGACATATATTGGCTTTCTAACTTTTGCCACACAACTGCTGGAGAATCCTCCTCCATCACATGATAGAGAACTTCATCGGCCAAGCACAAGCGTATTGTAGAAACGACCTTTGCTTCCAATTCTCCCCATACTGCCTCATCCATTCTAACCGGTTGAACCCCAAATTGAGCCTTAGCCATTCTTTGTTGCACAAGTATATCCTTCACTCTCCTCTGTCATAAACCAAAGTTCCCGATTCCAACAAATTTGATGAAGTCAAATATTGCAGAAGATGATCCCGAAGCAATATAAAAAATCGCTCTAATACCAATTTGTTGTAATAATGGATCGGATATAGGATGCATAGAAGAATAAAAATGCAACAAGAAAATCAAAATCAACCAGAAAACATGAAATAACAAGCACAACAACAAGATGTACGTGGTTCGGCAAAGCCTACATCCAGAGATGCAATCGGCACAAAAATTTCACTAAGAAATTTGAGAATACACTATACACTTCACAAAGATCTCTCTCATATATCATAATACCCTCAGATATGGATAAATAGAATTTCCTTCGGAGGTTTCCCTCAAATTACTCAACCACCCCAACGTTCAAATTCAAAATTTGAATTTCTTCTCGTAGCCCAGGCACACTCGTTGACAAGAACAAGGGATTCATCGACGAGTCAAAGAAGCCCACTCGTCGAGTCTATCCTTTCATCAACGAGTTTTTAACTCTGAGATTTTTTGGCTCTCGGTATCTACTCGTCGATGAGCATAGGGCACTCATCGACAAGTCTTCTGCTGCCAACACAAGAAGACCTCTATCTCATGTTTTCCTTCCTTTGTTTGTGATTCCCACCAAGTATAAAAGCCACACACAAATACAACAAAAACTTTTTTAATATACATACTTATATAACCCTTTGAATGTCATTCATTTAAATTTTAAATCTTTGTGATGTCCTTTGTAATATAACGTCCAAAATATCATTTTTAATTTTTTTTTATTCCACACAGTTCCCTTCTTAACCCTTTGTTTTGCAACTCCTTACCTTTATATTCGCTTCACCTTCCAACACTTTGCTTCCCTATTATTTTCATTTTCCCCCATGGTCGCAAGGTCCCTAGAGGATCAACTCTCAAGAAAAGGGAAGTTGAATTTCCTTACCGCCTTGATTAGGTTGCAAACTTGATATCATGTAAAATATGGAGTAAATTATGAGACTAAGAAAATGAGTTATTTGTAAGTCAATAGAGTCGTCACTAACTTATTTTATCCTAAGTGAGGTTAGAACACCTACTTAATGTGCAACTAATTCATTAGTCTCTAAGTTATACCTAAGTCCAAGGAAACTAGCAATCAATGGTTTGTATTATTAGGTTGGATTCGGAAGTCCGATTATACAAACGGAAGGTATTAGCATACCTGCACACCCATCTAATGGACGAGACCTAATTAGTCTAAGATTACCTTTGAGAACGACTAATCAAAATTCTAATTTCTCTGCTTTGTTTAGTTAGCAAACCAAATCATATTGGATAACCCTACGAAAGACAAAGACTATCCTTTTCTCATGGTCCTTACAATTATTATTTGCTTAGTGTGTTTTATTTATTTTTAATGTCTACTTTACCTTACTTTTAACTTATTGGGAGACCTTGCATAAGATAAAGACTCTTCCTACCTCTAATTTTCAAAGGCATGCATAGACATACCCCTCAAGTCTAGAGGAAAGTTCTTTATGGATTTAGTTTATTATGTAACGCAAAAACATTGGCAAAGAAAAGAAAAATAGACCAACATACATACAAACATGTACGTGATTACATATGCAACATCTATGTAAAATATACATACAAGATGTGTATCAAAATTCAAAGAGTCTAATAAACCCACTAATGAGAAGATTCAAAGTGGTTATATTAGAATCTTTGCCTTTCAGGAGATGATTGAGGACTATGCAATCCCGATTTATCGAGTACTCCTTATAGGGATGGTGCATACATGCACACAGGAACACACACACACACACACACACACACACACACAAACACATAAAAAAAGGGTCACCCACACATTCATGCATCAGGCAAGATCATGCAATGAGCAAACCATATAAGAAAACATGCTGAAGAATGACAAGAATTAAGCAAAAAGGGTCCTAGAACTTTTGTAGAAATTTTCTTTGTTTTAAGGATTTTTCTATAATTTTAAAAGACTTTAAAAATTTTCAAATTTTATTTTATTTTTTATTTTAAAATTTTATATTTTTTGGATTTATCTAAGTCAAAAAGACTTCTAAAAATTTCCCTAATTTTTTTTTTTTTGGATTTTTAAGAATTTAAAATATTTTTATTTAAAAAATAAAAGGGCAGTCTAGGTGGGTGAATCAAGTTAGACCAATCAAATCGATTTGATCGGTTAACGCTAAGGAATCGGGTTGACCTGGTAAACTGGTGAAAGGCAGAAAGCCTAAATAGTTTGCCACCTATCACCCTAGATGGTGCCATATGACCCATTATAAATGGCTGGATTTTTTTGTTTTTAAAAATTTGGATGCTGACACGTTGTATATGTCTTGTTACTTACCACAATAGCGCAAAGCTATTGGCGCCCAATCTTTCACTCGAATCACTCACGTGGCAACAATTCAACTATCTATAGAAAACACAAATAAGACGATTGACAATACGCCACATCACTAGGTAATGTCATCCAACTTCTATGATCTTTGCTCTGCCATGTATCACCATTTAATAGGTGACATGTGGCCTACTACGAGTATATTATTTTTTTATTTTTACAATTTATTTTAAATTTTTTTTTTTCATCCTTTTTTCTTTTCTTCCTTTTCTTTTCCTTTCTTTCCTCTCTCTCGAAAATGCCTCTCTCTTCACTTTCTCCTTCGTAGAGAACTCTAGGGTTATTTTCACTAGCAAACCTCGCTGCCGCAAGAGCATTCTCAGGTTAGATCTCTTCCTTGTTCTCTAATCTCTCTCTCTCTCTCTCTCTCTCTATCTCTCTCTCTCTTTTTCTTTACTAGTATCTACGTGCCAGTTGCACGAGGCTTACTATTTACGGCTCTTCACTACACTCTTCTTATGAATATTGAAAGTCCCCCCTCCCGAAAAAACAAAAAAAGAACCTCCTTAACTTTAATCTCCAGCCTCTATTTATAGGCTCTAGAGTAATAGGCTAGGTTTAAGGTTTGTTGACTTTTTGAGTCCGATCTCTAATTTTGATACTGACCACACACATGGATCTTATGTGTGCATCTAGCTTGTGAACAGATTTATAATACAGCACACACATGAGAGAGGATTGATGGAAGCATGAATAATATAACGATCATACCTGATAGATTTGGTGCAACCCTAAGAGGGGCTTGAATTGGGTATTTAAAATTTATCACCTAGGTTAACTAGTTTTGTCAACAGTGCAATACAACCTAGGGTCAGTCTGCACAATCAAAAAATAAACACACACGTGCAATAAAGATAAATTGCGGAAATGTAAAGGACATACATGATATGTTATCAGGGTTCGGCCAACTGTGCCTACGTCCCTGCCTTAGCCACACTAGGACAAGGATTACCACTATAATGCTCACTTAAATGGGTAGAGCAGCACCTAATACAACCAAGTCAATTCAAGGGGTTGACCTCAACCAACACGCCTTAATAGGATGGTGCACCTAGCTTTCCTAACCATGTCTAAGCCAGTCCAGGACTATTCCACAAGGTTAGTCTCTCTCTTTAGGCCCGCGCTTGGAATACAACCAATGTGTATAAAATGTTTGTACATGGAAATACGCTTTTAGACAAGTAGATGTGTGCACCAATACAACTCAATCAATATTACAAGCACGAATGATATGTAAATATGCTTAGTGCTCTAATGTGTGCTAAACACTCAATCACATATAGATTTTCAGTCCAGATCTAGAGTGTATACCCAAGCAAGATTTGAAACATACTAGGTGAATATCACAAAGTCAGATAAGGTTTTCAAATATACTAAGCAAGTTCAATAGAACAAACTCAATACAATATTCTAATATACAAAGCAAAATGGAGTTGTTTGAAGCACTAGCTTTTTGAAAAGGATTTTTTCACACCAAAATCTAGGTTTAGGTATCTTGCAATAATAGTGTAAGAACCACAACCCTCAAAGTCTTTCCACACTAGATTTATCAAGTGAAATCGGTGGGAGAACTTTAATGTCAAACTCTCAAAGAAAAATCAATCAAGCAACAGTACAAATGAAATTCTAGCTAAATAGGTTAAGCACAATAACCTTAGAAATACTCAATGCTTAGAGAAATAAAAAATGAGGAGTATGTCAGTGTTTGGAAGTATTATTTTGCTAATAAAGGATTTTGGGTGTTGAGAGAATTTTTTCCTAATTAAGTTTGCTAATCCTTGCTAATTATGACAAATGAATTGGTATATATAGGCAAGGAGGAATTTTTGACCGTTGGGGATACAATGGGCATAATTAAATTTTTTAAAAAGACCATTAAGAATATTAACCCATTTTACCCCATTTAAAAATTCGGTAAAAAATATTTTAACCCGCAAGGTTTGGGTGCCCGGCCAGAGGTTGGGGTGCCCGAACAGACACAGTCAAAAATTCAACTTTTAGTGGTTTGGGTGCCTAAAGTGTGTGTCAGTCAACCAAAACAAAGTTAGTAGCATTTGTTCATTAGTTTGGGTGCCCGGCTCACAGTTCGGTTAACTGAACTAGGCAATTTGGTCACCCGAGCCCAATTTGAACGCAATTATTCAGTCGCCTGGGTAGTTGAAAAGTAATTTGACGAAACCTCGGGTGCCCGGGGAAGACATGTTCAAATTAGGTTCAGGTGACCGAACACTTAAGTCAACATGTTGACTAGTTCGGTCGCTCGAGCCATTTTACATGGCCTAGGTTCAATCGCCTGAACCCTCTCAACTTTTGCATTTAAGATTATTTCATCCTTAATTGGATTCCCCTGGTTATGATAAGTGATGTTGGGGACTTGTGTTCTTAGTGTAGGTACCTAAAGTCCAGTTATGGTTGATTTGAGCATACCTACCTACCATGCATGATGTAAATTATTACAAGCCATATGAGTGCACAGTCCATAATTAAATTTACATCCCAGAACGAAGAAATAAAATAATGAATACAAAATACAATACATAGATCTTCATTCTTCGCACGAACACTGCACGCCATCATAATATGTTTTTTAGTCCTAAAGCGCGCACAAGATGAACCTGCATGCAATTCTCAATACAACTATCAATACCGAGAGTATTTTTCATAATCAAAACAGGGTGTGACCTATCAAGTCAACAATACCGTTTGGCGTATTCCATGATCTGAGGAGCAAAGGAAGAAGAAGAAGATACTTATTTTAAATGTAAATGCATTTGGTTTTTGTATTTTGGGACTGTAATATTTGCATCAGCATGCATGATATGAATAAACTCAACAAAACCATAGATTGACCATAGGGAACCGAATGACCTTAGGGCGGTCGACCGATGCCGGATTTTTTCAGTAGGCTAAAAAGACCTTAGATAGACATTAGGTCCTTGCACAAATCATTTAGGAAAAATCTCCACTATCATCTATGCAATCAGGGGTAAAAATATGGCTTAAGTTCTAAATTGAAAAATGGATTCGGGCGATCGAACCTTGGTGTTGAAAATACCTCGGTCAACGGAACATAGGAAAAGTCAGAACGTTGCCCTGACTTTGGGCGACCGAACTGAAATGACCTTAGTGTCCTCGGTCGATTGAACTCCTGTTATGTACTTTTCCAAAAACTCGGTCACCTGAACATTTACGTTCAAAATACCCTCGGGCGACTGAAAGTGTAAGTTCGGTAAACCGAACTTGAGACCAGGCGACCGAACCTCAAGCAGGTTGGAAAATCGCCTTGGTCAGCAGACCGAATATTTATTCAAGCATCCGAACATGAAAAACTTGCTTTTTCTCATGTGTCTGTTCTGGCGATTGAACCTATAACTCGGTGGATCGAAACTCTCGGGTTAGCCAAATTTTACTGCAGTAATTAGGGGTAATCAAGATGAAATTTTTAATTAAAATTTTTCAAAATACCCATTGTGTCCCCAACAGTCATTTTTCTCCCAAAGTCTATAAATGCCCCCTCATTACTCAAAATTAAAAGTGAGATTAGCATAAAATTTCTCTCAAATTTTTTCTCCCATTTTTACACTTTCAAGCAAAAATCTCTTACTCTCTTCATCATTCTTTTGCAAAATCATCTTGTAAGAAAGCATTTGTTTAGGGCATATATTTCATATCTTTGATTTCATAAATTATTTACTCTCAATTGTTTATACATTTTTCACATCATCTTTAGAGAGTAAATCCAAGATCTCTCCCATGTATTTCATTTGATAAATATCTTTGGGAGCTTACTTTGAATAGCTTGTGAATCTTGCACATTTATTGCAAGTGTTCAAAAGCTTATTTGTGCTATATTTCAGAAACACTTTTTGAGCATTAAACCCTAAGATCTCCTGTGCTTTATCTTTTACATAAATTTTCATTTGGAGATATTTCTTTGGGTTAAGATCTTTGAATACTTATTGTTTACTCTAGTGTTAAATCAAAGATCATATATATATATATATATATATATATATATATATATATTTGTTTGTGAAAAATTGTTTGAAACCGAAAACCTTAAGTTCTCCTTACTTCATTTGAAAAAATATTTTTCAGAGAAAATTTTTATTAGGGGTTGAATCTTTGAAGCAATTATCATATACATCATTTTCAAAGATTGCAAATATATTTTGAGAAATTATCCACATTCACATTGAGTTTCATTTCATATCATACGTGAGGGCATTGTGCTTTAATTGTTGTACACAGTTGCTTGTATTAGGAGCATATACTTGTCCAAATATTTTCATATCTGTTGTATTCCTGACATATGATCGGATGAGGGAGACTAGCCCTGTGAATAGTCCCGAATTGGCTTTGACCTGGTTAGGAAAGTTAAGTGCACCATTCTAGTAAGGTGTTGTATATGGTGCTGCTCCACCCGTTAAATGAGCATTAGTGGAATCCTCGGCAGTATTGGCTGAACCCCGATAACATATCGTGCATGTACTTTATATTTCCGTAATTTATTTTCTGCACTTTCAATTTCAGCACATGTATGTTGTATGCCTGATTCATTATATGTTGTACATGTGTTGATTGTGTTTACGATTATATAGACAGACCTTGGGTTGTGTGATACTGCTTGTGGAATCTAAAATCAAACTAAAAAGTTTTAAATTCCCAATTCATTCCCCTCTTGGGAATACACCAATTCCAACAAGGTTTTATAGGAAGATGGTTGGCCATAAGGAACAACCACATAGGGATTATGGTCCATTAGCTTGACATGGGAAATGGTAGCATAGGGACTCAGCTGGCTAGTGGGCATAGGGAACAACCTTATAGGAACTGGCTGTGATTTAATTAAAGGTCTTTTAGCCCAAATTAGGCTGCAATGAAAAAGGAAAGGCCCACAGTGGGCTTTAAGCAAAAAAAAAAAAAAAATAGTGCATATTAAGCTACAATAGACAAGGAGAGACCCACAAAATCAACTTGAAGCTCAGTAGTCCAAGTGGATTGCCATTTAATTATATTTAAAAAAAAAAGAAATAGTGATTGCCCTTGAATCACTACTTAGTTGATAAAAGATAAAGTTGAAATTTAATATTTAAAAGACTCACCTAAACTAAGGTTGTCCAATATTTTTGTGACTGTAAAAAAAAAAAAAAAAATAGAGCCAAACTATAGTAGTTCATTGTAGAAAATTATATTATTCTAAAATAAAACTTTTTAAAAGCCTAAATGGTGGCCTTAAAAGGTTTTGAAAGTTTACAACTTTCTTCTTATTGTGCTCTCCAAAGAGAAAAAGGCTAAAGTTTCTATCTAAGAGGAATATATAGCTTATGCTTGAATTTTGTTACGAAAAATTGTTTAACTGTACTTATTAGCATAGTCCTAGATGACCTCTATTAGTTAAGGGAGGCAACTTTATTGTTGATATAAATAAATTAGCAAGTATGCATCAAAATTCCTAAAACGTGCATGAAAAAGGCAAATTGGCTTTTGTTATCGAACGACTAAACCATTTTGCTAGATTCATGTGACATGGTGATACTAATCATTATGTGTAAGGATATTTATTATATACACGACGATTAGAAAGCAAGAGACGTGGAGCATGATACATGATGGCTTTAGTGGCGAACTAATTGGTTTTGGGGAGTTTAAGGACATCTCAATGTTTTATTTACAAAAAAAAAAAAAAATTTACTCAAAGTGACTTTTATTGTCAAACAATTAGACTGTTTCACTAGATTCATGTGACACACATAGTCACACTATTCATAGAGTATAATAGTGTAAATATAAGCAATGCATGTATACAACTGTAAAGTGTAAAACATGGAATGTGATGCATGTTGTGACCTCCTAGATGATGTACTAATTTTTTTTTTTAGAAGAATTTAAGGCTTTAGTTTAGTCAGATAAAACAATTAATTTAGGTCTATGTTATGTCACGGGCATGTGAAGGTCTCGGGTTTTTCTTTAAAGAAAAACAATAGTATTTTTATTTCTTGATTTTTTAGTTGAAATGGTTTTTTTTTTTAACAATTAACCATTTCTAGGTTTGTGTGACATGCATAATGATACTAATCGTTGAGTATAATTGTATCAGTACATGGAATGCATGGCAAGTGACGAGTATGAAACATGAGACATGGAGTCTGATGCATTCCATGGTGTCCTCAATGGTAAAATAATTAGTTTAGAGGGGGTTTGAGGATTAATTTTGGGTCTATGTTATGTCACAAATATGGGAAGATCTCAATGAACTATTTACAAAAATGAATAGTAATAAATTTCTTTCTTGATTCTTGAGGCAAGTTTCATTGGTGATTACTTAAATATTGGTTAAATTAAGGTTATGAAACTTTCAATTGTTTTATTAAATTTATTGTACATATTGCGTTATCATCGCATTAATATCTGTTATTTTGTAAAACACTAGAAATACAAGGGGCTTGTCCTTTCATGTGTTTGTGTGCTTTTACTTGAGACTAGGTGGATTGATCACTTTTCTATTAGCATCATGCTTATTGGGAGTGAGATTCACTAGTCATATGTATCACGCCTAAAAAACTGGTGCATGAACATTACGAAGGTGTCAGTCTTCTCTAAAATTGATCATCGATCACCGAGGTTCCTTTATTACCTCTATAAACTAATGATTTGAGCCTGGCGACATAAGTTAAAAAGAAGGGTAAGAATAAGATACAAAAACAGAGAAGGTTAAGAAAAAGAAGAAGTAATTAATTACTTATACATATGAGGCATGATTGGACACCTACATCAGTTTATGCAAATATAAGCAAATAATGACTCTTGAGCATTTAAGCAACAACAACAACAACAACAACAAAACCAAGCCTTAAGTCCCACTAGGTGGGGTTGGCTACATGAATCCTTTTCCGCCAATTTATGCGATCATGGATCATTTCGTTTGATAGATTCAAGACTATTAAATCCTTACTCACTATCTTCATCTAAGTTAATTTAGGTCTACCCCTACCTCTTCTACTGCCCCCCTACAGTAACTAACTCACTCTTCCTCATTGGCGCACTATATGACCTACGTTGCAAGTGTCCATACCATCTGAGTCATCCCTCATTTATCTTATCTTCTATAAAAGTTACACCTAACTTACCGCGAATATATTCATTCCTTAATTTATCTCTCATTGTTATACCACTCATCCATCTAAGCATTCTCATCTTGGCAACTTTCATTCTTTGGATATTCTGTTTCTTTGTCACCAACATTCTTATCCATATAGCATAACTAGTCTTATAGCTGTCCTATTAAACTTCCTTTTTAATTTTTAGGATATTCTACGATCACAAAGTACACTTGAAACACTTCTCCATTTTACCCAACCTACTTTAACTCTATGTGTTACATCATCTTCAATTTCTCCTAATTACTTTTGAACATTTATTATGTAAAAATCTTGATTAAAAAAAAGTCCACTTGTAAGTAGGGAAGTAGTTAGGTATCACACCACATCCCTAAGAAATTAGGGTTATCTAATTTTTTATGTTTTAAAATTTTCTAATTTAAAAAGAATTACATTTTTGAAAAATTGAAATTTTATTATTATTTTGGATTTCCTGATTTTTAAGATTTTTTTTTGAAATTTGACCAAATTTGAAATATATATATGTTAAGAAATTTGAAAAATTTTAGATCTTTTCCAGAAATGCCTCCTCCCCCCACGTTGGAACTTCTTTATATCTTTTTGCTTTTAACCTTTTCTTAAATTTCTACTTTTTACCATGTGCATGTATTTTATTTATTCATTTATTTATTATAGGCTCCCAATTTTGTCTGCAGTATAGAAGAAAATCAACCATTCTACCTACTTTTCATTTCTTGAAAATCTCAAAATAATATATTTGAATGGAGAATTGGAGTTTTAGCCAAGTTTTTGTGAAATTTTTTAATATAAGTTGTAATCAAGGGGGTTAATAACAAGTGTTCCTTTTGAAAGTGCTCATTTAGGGTGTTCTATGCTTCATATAAAAAGTGTTAAAGTGAGGTTCCGTTTAAGTTATTGCTTATCTCATGATCTTTCAATTTTCTTATTTTTCACTCATCCTCTCACCTCACAACAAAATAAGTATTCACTAGTTCTTTTATAAATTGTTCAATGTCATCCATTTATATTAGTTAAACTACTCCTAAAAGACTAAAGAAAATTTTTTTATAGTCTTTTAAATGAATTTTTTTTTAATATACATACTTATATAACCCTTTGAATGTCATCATTCAAATTTTAAATCATTGCCAAGTCCTTTGTAATATAATGTCCAAAATATCCTTTTTAAATTTTTTTTATTCCACAGAGTTCCCTTTTCAACCCTTTGTTTTGCAACTCTTTACATTTCCATTCACTTCACCTTCCAAAACTTTGCTTACCTATTCTTTTCATTTTCCCCCCTTGCTGCAATGTCGCTAGAGGGTCAACTCCCAAGAAAAGGGAAGTTTAATTTCCAAACCACCTTGATCATGTTGCAAATTTGATATCCTGTGAAATATGGTGTAAATTATGAGATTGAGAAAATGAGTTATTTGTAAGTCAATAGATTCGTCACTAACTTATTTTATCCTAAGTGAGGTTAGAACACCTAATTAAAATGCCACTAATTCATTGGTCTCTAAGTTATAGCTAGGTCCAAGGAAACTGGCAATCAATGGTTTGTATTACTAGGTTGGATTTGGAAGTACGGTTATACAAAGGGAAGGTATTAGCATACCTGCACACCCATCTAATGGACGAGACCTAATTAGTTTAAGATTACCTTTGAGAACGACTAATCAAAATTCTAATTTCTCTGCTTTGTTTACTTAGCAACCAAATCATATTGGATAACCTTGTGAAAGACAAAAATTATCCTTATTTCATGATCCTTATAATGATTATATGTGTAGTGTGTTTTATTTATATTTTATGTGTAGTTTACCTGACTTTTAACTTATTGGGAGACTATGCATCAGATAAAGACTCTTCTTCACCTCTAATTTTCAAAGGCATGCGTAGACATACCCCACAAGTCTAGAGGAAAGCTCTTTATGGATTTAGTTTATTAAGTAACACAAAAATGCACATGATTACATATGCAACATCTATGTAAAATATACATACAGGGTGTGTATCAAAATCCAAAGAGTCTAATAAATCCACTAACGAGAAGATTCAAAGTGGTTTTATTAGAATCTATACCCTTCAGGAGATGATTGAGGACTGTGCAATCCCACTTTATTGAGTACTCCTCATAGGGATGGTGCACACACACACACACACACACACACAGAGAGGCAAACGACACGACACGACACACGCGCGCGCACACACGCACACACACACACACACACACACACACGTAAAAATTGGTCACCCACACATTCATGCATCAGGAAAGATCATGCAATGAGCAAACCATATAAAAAATGGTTGACCTAATAAGACTTAATCTCAGTTTTGATGATAACAAACAAAGGAAACTAATCGTGCATTCAAGTGAAGTTTCAGGTTCTATATCTTACAAGCACAATGGAAGATAAATGGATCTTATTTATAGCTTAAAAGTAATGAAGAATAAAAGCTAAATAAAGATTGACTTAAGCTTGGATGAAGTTAAAACATCAAGACATGAGGACTTAATGTAATGACCCGAAAAATATACTATCTCTATTACTACAATTGTCACGGCTCGAACCCGATAGGGTTCCTATAGCCCTGATAACACATTTGTGATGACCTGGATCCCTGTGGGATCTAGATACATGTTTCTATAACTTAATTTAAAGCAAGCAGTAGAAATATTTTAAATCTCAAATACCATACCAAAGTACTAAACCCCCATAATTACATGGATATCTACCAAAACAATATTACATTCCAAGGTTTACAAAAGCATATATGATTCAGTGTCACACAAGCACTTACTCTAAACTATAATATCTAAGTCCAGCCCCAAAGCTCACTAAGCTTGATTCCCTGTATGTCCTGAAATATGAAATGGTTATTAGGGTGAGACACTTCTCAATAAGAAGGAATATATTATTATCAATGTGTGGCTAACATGAGTTTTAGTGTAAGCAAAATACATCCATTAATTTAACTTTAAATGAAATGACATTTGTAACTGTACCCACACCTATATAATTGATAATACATATTTTCCATCAAAACATAATTTCGGCCCAGTAGATGGCTCTGTTTACATAAATCCACAAATATGCATAGAAGAACCTCCCCTTTTTGGACTAACTTCATGTATAACCCTCATGATCGGGTTCTCCGGTCTGAAGACTGGACTTAACCTTGGTTAGCCAACCAAGACTAAATCAAAGTAACCCGTCTGTAAGTACAACTTGCCTGCCACATCCTGGTCTGGATCTAGAAGGGTACACAAGCCTTCTTAGGCCAAATCGACTATCCACCGCCTACACTTCCTCAATAGTGTGGCTACATTAGTAAATCTCTCTAGTTACGGTACCGAACTTTCAACACACCTGGTCCACCAGGGTTCTTAAACCATATATTTCAATTTACATAGTAAAACAGTAACATGATCTCATTTTCTCAACATAGAGTTCACAATAGTCTTTTCATAATTTCCAACCATCTACGTGATCGATATTAAACCGTCAAATTCACAATATGCGCATTATTCCCAACAATTCAAGAAATTAGTATAATACCACCAATGTTATCATATAATAACCATATGAATTCCAATAGGTTTAATTATGCGACTAAAATGAACCATTCTCATGCCACATTATTTGAGTGTTAAGTCATAATCAAATGAAACTGACTGGAAAAAAATATACCATAATATAATCAGTATATTTTGCTGAAAATAGAGGTATGATCACCTCCACCGTTCTTATTCAACTCAATATATATATTTTACAGGAAAAAAGAGATGATCACCCTACTCACTTTAATTTTTCCCAAATATATATATAATAAACCAAAATCATCCACATATTCAAGTTTTTTTGGTTCAATTCCCAAAATAAACTGGCATAATCTAATCCCTTTACCTATTCCTGAAGATAGGCCTACCACATTCTTGAAACCGTGCCTGTAGCATTCGGAATACGAAACCCCAGTTTCCTTAAACCTTACCAAGGAAAGAGAGACAATCGGAGAGGAGAGAGAGAGAGAGGATCGGAGAGCGAGAGTGGAGAGAATTTAGGTGAAAGAGAGTGTAACGACCCGGATTTTAAATGAAATTTAAATAATAAAGAAAAGGGATATGGGAATTGGAAACAGAAGGAGGCTGTCTACTTCGTCGATGACATTGAACTTTGGAAGGACTAACGGAAAAAGGGAGATCTGTAGGACTTCGTCGATGAATACAGGGGATTCATCGATGAAGGCTTAAGAGAATTCATCGACGAACACAGGGGCTCATCGATGAGAAAATACCAAGAGGGGTTCTGAGGCAGCCTGAATTTCTCAACGAATACAGGGTTTCGTCGATGAAATTTGTGAAGGACTCGTCGATGAAGAATGGGCTCGTCGACGAAATCCTCTGTTTTATATATACAAAAATCCGGATAATTTAGCTTCTTAAAGAAGCTAACACTCTCTCTCCCCCCCCTTCGGCTCACTCTCTCTCTCTCTCTCTCTCTCTCTCTCTTCGTTTTTGGGTTATTTTTATGCCGGATCGACGATCCGAAGTCACCACGACGCTCCTGGTAGAGTTCTCTCCAAATCTGCTGGAGCGGATCGTGGGAGAAAGCTAGTTGGAAATCATCCTAGAGTTGAGGTAAAGTTTTTTAAGCCATATTTGGTCTTACGCTAGTTATGAGAAATGTTGTGCGCATGAAAATACTGAAGTTTAATACTGGGGGTTTTTAGTTTCAGGGTATTGGTTAGGGAACCCCTCAGGTGTTAAACTTGAATGCTTTTGGGTAAAAACTTTCTACTCAATATTTGAGTTTTTGACAGTTGAGGAAAGTTTTGTATGCTTAGAAATACCAAACTTTAATTTTGAGATTTTTCATTTTCAGGGTGTTGGGTTAGGAAACCTGCGGGTGCGGGGCAGTTTTATTAAGGGCTTTCCAGGAATCAGGTAAGGGGATAAACTAAGCTAGTTTTGTTTTGAGAAAATGCATGTATATATATGTAGCATCTGGTTTGAGGAAAAATAAATATATTTATATATATAATTTATATTTGGAAAATACTGTTTAAATGATGATATGTTGAATACGTGGAAAATTTGTTCAGTGTGGCATGAGTATAAAAATGTTGTGAAATACTGTTTTCTTGGAATGGGGATGATACGGATTTTTATGATGGAAAACCGGCGTACGGGCAGAGATTTTTATGTGATTTGCCGGCGTACGAGCCGTGCTATGTGATGTAATTTGCCGGCATACGGGTCGTGCTATGAGATGTGATTTGTCGGCGTACGGGCCGTGCTATGTGATTATGGTTTGCCAGCGTACAGGCCGAGCTATGATAAAATGTGTAATACCGGCGTACGGGCCGATGATTTTCATGATACACGTATATATGTGAAATAATATGATTGATGTGAAAATAAATGATATGAGATATTTATGTATCACGGTTTTAGTATATGTATATGATATTAGAACCTGGTTGGCTTGGTTTAGGCTAGCACTTGCACTGTACCATTGCTATGTGTCCATGGTCTTCGTGATCATGATATCTGTGTTAACGCCGCTGTACGGAGTAGTGTGAGATTGGATGGTCGATGTGGTTATTTTCAAGAAGTGTCCTGTTATTGCCCCTAGTGTATGGACCAGTTTGGGTAGACCCATCGGACCTACAGACTAGACTATTGACTTGGCAGTGGTCGGCCAACCATTGTCAGGTCCCGCCTTTGGGCCACACAACCTAGTCATGTGGGGGTAATACATGACAACAGCCAGCTAACCTACCAGGATTGTTTTATGATATTATTATTACGATATGAGATGAGATATGTTTATGAAATGCAGTATATTCTGCCATGTTTTGATGTACTTATGTTTTCCCAGATTTTATAAACAGTATTGAATATGTTATGTATGGTATATGTAGAACACAAAATACTCATGTTACCACACACTAGTATTAGTTTATTTCCCTTACTGAGAGGTGTCTTACCCTTAAATTTCATAAACTTTTCAGGAGCCCCAGATAAGAGAGCGAGAAAAGCCCCGCTGACATAGTGTGGATTATCAGCCCTTTTTGGAAAGGTAAGTTTTTGGTAGGGACAATTAGGTTTTTGTGGGAATTGTCCCTAGATTTCATTTTTGGGATGTATATATATACTGAGAGATAGTGTTTGTAGTACTTTGGTATGTGTTATTCACATTATGATGAGATGTATATAATTTTATACTTTCTGCTGCGTAGGCTTCTGCTGTATGTTCTGTTACATCCCTGGTACCCATGGATCCAGGGGGATGATGACCTGCTGAGCTGGATTGTGGGGTATGTAGTATGGATTTTATGATTTGATGTTATAAAAAAAAATATGTGAAAATGAGCTGGTCGTGACAGAGAGAGTGGGACACCAATTAGAGGAAAAAGAAGAGGAGAGAGAGAGAGAGAGAGAGAGAGAGAGAGAGAACCCTAAGAGAGAGAGTGTGTGTTTATGAAAAAAATAAGACTTCCTTGCACTTAAAGACCTCAGCTCATCTGAAACCGTCGACGGTTTGGTCTTGTACCAAACTGGGTTCTTACATCCTCCCATCCTTATAAAAATTTCATTATTGAAATTTGCCAACCAACACTTATCATAACCTCTGAAATTACTAAAATGATTACCTAACTCTAGAAAGAGCCGACAACCACCTACATAGCGGCCCCATCCCAAATTTATTAATAACCCTCACTTATGCTGGAGGATTACTGTGGTTACATATACGGTCTCTGGGAGATTACAAATAGCCAATAAATAAAAACTCTCTCGAAAACTACTCATAACCTAAAACCAAAATAGACAGATTAGAACTAAACAAACCAAACATAACGACCTACACTAAATAAGTCTATATTTAAAATAACCAACCAACTACTTAAACAGGTTACTTGACTAGTGTTGGGCTTCGTTGAATAAATGTGGGTACCTCTGATGTATTTCCTCTTCTAATTCCCATGAAACTTCCTCAATTGCATGATTACGCTAGGGTACTTTTACCAATGGGATCTTCTTGGTATGTAACTCTTGATCCTTCCGGTATAGAATTTGGACTCGCACTTCATGATATGATAAGGTATCTCTGACTTCCAATGACTTAAAACTTATCACATGCGAAGGATTTGGAATGTACTTTTTCAGCATGGACACGTGAAATACGTTATGAATCCTGGATAGTGCCGGAGGTAACGCTATTTTGTAAGCAACTGGCCCAATAATCTTCAGTACCTCGAATGACCCAATATGTCTAAGGCTTAGCTTACCCTTCTTTGCAAATCTCATAACTCCCTTTATTGGAGCTGTAGTGCCCTAATTTTTATTTTTTTAATATTCATATATGTTGACTCTATGAGTCAAATCCGGTTTTGATAACGAAAAATCACTTGGTATTTGATCTGTGCATTGAGTTTGTGAACATGACTTATATTAAGCATGCACGGAAAGATAACGAGTCATGGAAGCCATAAAGTAAAGCTCATACATTTTGGTAAGCTCCATGGAAATCAAAGAGTACAAGAATCAAGATGCAAGCGGCAAAGTTTAAGAACATATTAGGAATGGGTATTTAGAACTTATATATTTACATTCTCGTATGATTTAATTTGAGGCACAACATAACTTATAATGATTTTAGGATTCATGCATTTCATGTATATCATTAGGGGACTTTCATAGACTTAGAAATATTCTTAAAACCTTGGAAAATACCTTTATAAAAGAGCCAAGAAATAAAGTAAAATAGATTTTTAAATTAAAAAAAAAATAAAGGAAAATTGAGAAAAAGGGGACTTCAGCAGCCTGAACTCACCCTCAATAGCCTGAAGAATTTCTTCACGAGCCTGAAGATTAAGTTCGGTAGCCTGAAAAATTAATGGGAAAACACAACAAGAAGGCCAAGGTACTTCGGTTGCCTGACGCTGGAACTTTAGTCGCCTGAAGTCACTTTAGGAGCCTGAACTTCAACATTAGTAGCCGGAAGTTGCGGGAAAGTTTAAAAATCAGATTTTTATTAAATGAACTCGCGAGCTATTTCTTTGATCCAACGGATGAGATCAATCCTAAGGGTAAGACACTATAAATACTAAATATCTAAACCTTAGAACGAGGCTAAGACACACAAGAAAGAGAAGAACACATCTTATTGAAAGAATATTGAGAAACTTGCTCTTATTTCTATACGATTGCCTACACTTCAACTTCTACTCATCGAGCTTGGGCAAATCAATTTAGAATCTCAAAGGGATCTCTCTTATACATCTTGATTGTCAACTTGGTATTGAGGTTTGATCATTCAAGTTATTATTTTCAATAACTTCTCATCTCATTACTTGTTATTGAACATCATTAGAAAAATTTGATCTTGAGTGTGCACATACATATAAAAATTGTTTTTGAAAAGATCATTACTTGAGAAAGTTGTTTAGCTTTTGGTTGATTGGTTTTTGATTCTAGAGTATATATACATATATACATATAGTGTTCATAAAGCTTATTATTGAAAAATCTATTTTTGATTAAGTATTAAAAGGTTGATCTTGGATGTGCATATACATATACATATTTATTTTTTAAGCAAGATCATTACTTGATTAAGGTTGTGTGATTGATTGAATGGTTTGATTCAAGTGTGTATTAAGTTAAAAGATTCATATTTTAGATATATTAAAACACTTGAATATATATCCTTGGTATTCATAAATATTTATCTTATTGAAGGATATTTTGTTTGGAAAACCTTATACTCAGTATTTTTGATCTTTGAATTACATATCATGTACAATTACATATTACAAAGATCGAGTTGTGATTAAATATTTGATAGAAAGCTTTTTTGATATAGATTGATAAAATATTCAAGATAAGGCTTTTATCAAGTTCACATTAGACATATTTGTGCATCTTTACTAAGTGAACTAGAACCCTAAAATTCTCCAAAGTGCTTAAATATATCTTTATTTGGGAGATTTCATAAAAATAGTATTTGTGTGTTGAAGCATATCATACATAAACGATTGTATCATTTCCATACATTCTGAGCTTCAAGTTTTAAAATACCCAATTCACCCCCCTTTTGGGACTGAAATTAGAAATAGCTTCCCAAGAGGGGGGGGGGGGGTGAATTGACTTTTTAAAACTTTCATTTTAGTTCTTTTAAAGTCCTTAACTTCTTTTAATATTTAACCAATTCTTTGACTTGTTTAATTATTTTGTCAATCAAACAAGAACTTGGTTTCTTTTGAACAATCAATCAACGACATAATTAAACACAATTAAACTTTCAATCTTGAACCACACTTTGAAAGTAAAAACAATCAAACAATTAATCACAATTTCCAAACCAACACAACCACAATTTATTTACCAAATGCAGCACTATTAGATTGATGAAATCATTCAAGATTTAAGACTCTTGGAATATAAAACAAATCTTTATACCATCCAATCACAATCAATATAATATATGTAACTTTCAGCTTTTGATGTTTTCAGCCCTGTGGTAAATGTGAGTTTTGAACAAAGCCTTGTATATATGAAATTTTTTCTTCAATATGATGTTCAATATAAAATCCAATTACTTTTTCCAAACTTTAGAATTCAAATAAACTCTTAAGTTAATTTATCTTTGTGGTGTTTAGCTAAGTAACGTACTCCCATATGGTTTCTGCAAAGAATGGTTCAACCAATGTACTCCCTTTCGGTTTCCACAACCCAAATCAAAATCAAACTTTAAGGTTTACTTGATTTCCAAATATACGTAGTTTATATGATTTTAAATTTAAACCATCCACGCAATTTAAATATGTACTGAAAATAAGAATAGGGAAAGAGAGAGTGAGGCGGAGATTTTTATGAGGTTCGGCTTATACCCAGCTTACGTCCTCACCTTTGGAAAACCACCAAAGGATTCACTAAACCTTTTCCTAGTACGGGTGGAACAATACCTTTAGAACACTCCTTGGTTAAGGCTAGAGACCGCCTTCTCCAAACGATATCCCCTCGTCCAGTCACTCCTTAACTTGGCTAGAGCCCGCCTCTCTAAGCAATATCCCCTTACTTAGACAACGATCCAAAAAATCCTTGGAATCGTTAATTTATAAGAAATAAATCAAATAGATGTATACAAGAACTTGCTCACACAAAGAGCTGATTAGTACAACAATTTAGAAACTAATATACTTCAAAGTAAAAAACAATATGAAATTTAACTTGAAGCTCAATAAAGTATATCACCGATTAATTCTTTCAATGATTGAAAGATTTAGAATTTGTAGTACAATTCTGGTGGAAGAAGATTAACAAAAATTCAGTTGAATTCGTGCAAGTTGAGAGCAAGAGAGAGCCTTGAGAATTTGAGAGCAGTTGAGAGAGATTTTGAATTTTTGCTGAATTTGAATTCTTGGTGTATTGATTCAATGATCATTGAGGCTTATTTATAGACTTTAAAAGGTATGTAACTTGATCCCAAAGTGACTTGGAGTATTCCCCAAGTTTTCACAAAGTTTGAGTCCCAAGCAAACCATTTTAAAAATATTTCCATTGGGGTTTTTTTCAAATTCTGTTCGTGACAGTCGCCTGCCCCAATCCATCAGTCGCTTGCCATGTTATTTTTAAAGGAGTAGTAGGGGTATTAGGGTGGTAGTCACCTACCAGGACACAGCCAGTCGCCTAGCTTGACCACCCAGGCGCCTGTCCTGGTTCAGGCGGTCTACTAGTTGTTGTCAACTTCAAGTACCCTTTTGTTTTTCTATCATAACTTTTTTCATATAACTCAAAATTTGATGATCTTGGTGTCAAATGAAAGCTAAGATAAAATCCTACAACTTTTATGTTGAATGCTTTTTAAAATAAAGAGTTTTTGATAGATAAAAATACACCTCAATGAAGATGTAGAAAATTTAACAACATTTTGAAAATCCTCTTTTTGATGTTTTTCATTCCAAAAATGATTCTAAGCTTTTTGAAATAATATTTGACCTTATAAAAATATTTTCCAAGTATGTTAAAAGGTATTTAGGTCCAATAAATTAACTTAAGAGCTTCATATATCCATATTGAAATTATTTGAAGTACTTACATGAAATTTCCGATAGACTCTTTCAAATTTTCAATTCTTGAATTCCTTGAGGTCTTTATGCTTGTTTCATCTTTCTTTAAGCTTTCATCAAGTTTTCTTTAATCCTTATGCTCTCATGATCTTCAAGCTTTATCTTTAAATCCATTTTTGAATCCATGCTTCAAGCTTGAGTTCTGAAAATACATCACTTAAACAAAGCATGTTAAGTTCTACTTATTTGTTAGCATCAAAACAAGATGTTAAGCTTTGTAAGGCCAACAAGGACTACACCATCACTTTTATTCTCTTCTTTGTCTGTTTATTCTCTTTCTTTATTGACCCTCGTAAAGAACCCTAGGGTTCTCTACTGCCACTATGGCCACCGCTGCCTCCGATTCTCACTAGCAAACCTTGCTGCCGCCGGAGCATTCTCAGGTAAGATCTCTCATTTGTTCTCTGATCTCTCTCTCTTCTATCCTTTTTCTCTAATATCTCTCTCTCTTTCTCTCTCTCTCTCTCTCTCTCTCTCTCTCTCTCTCTCTCTCTCTCCTTATCTAATGTCTCTATTTTCTTCACTAGTCTCCGTGAGCCAATTGTACTAGTCTCTGCGAGCCAATTGCACGAGGCTTACTAGTTGCGTCACTTCACTCAACTCTTCTTATGAATACTGAAAGCCCCCCTCCCCCTAAAAAAAAAACACCTCCGCAACTTTAATCTCTAGCCTCTATTTATAGGCTCCAAGGTAATAAGCTAGGTTTAAGGTTTTATGGGAAAATGACTGGCCATAAGGAATAACCACATAGGGATTATGGTCTTTTAGATGGACATGGGAAATGGTAGCATACGAACTGAGCTAACTGGTGGCCACGGGGAACGACCATATAGGAACTATCTATGATTTAAATGAAGGTCCTTTAGCAAATTAGGTTGTAATAAAAAAGGAAAGGCCCAAAGTGGGTTTTAAACAAAAAATTACTGCATATTAAGCTACAATCAACAAGGAAAGACCCACAACGGGCCTTAAACAAAAATTAGCCCAATTCAGTATGATCCAATTTCGTAAACCTTTTAGTAATAAAAATAAATATGCCTTATAATTTGACATAAATAAGAAGAGCTCATAGCCAACAAAGTGGGTCAAATCTAAATCTACACAGTCACATGTATGAAATTAACTTGACTATATTTGTGACTTATTAGGAAATTTTAATTTCTTATTATGGGCTCACATATTTAAAAGCAATTATGTTACTGAACTATTTTAGTATCTATTGGGTATGGGCTTTGTAATGTGTAGAAACTCAATATTAAGTTAATTTAAGACTAATGAGCTTCTAAAATAACCTAGTATATAAGGAAAACCTAATAGGGTTATGGTCCCTAAGTTAGATAAGAAACAATTTCACGTTCTTTCTTTTCCCCATCTAAAGAGAAGAACACAAGTGAGACACTTAGGGATTTGATTGTGGAAGATCAAAACTCTCCGCTAAAGGCTGTTGGACAATCAAATCAGACACATATATGAATCCAAGTATTTATTCTGTGTTTTGTATGGATCCAAGTATTTATTTCACATTTAGTTTTTCTTAATTGAATAACATGATGATCTTGGGTTATTAGGTTTTATGGATTAAAGTTATTTTTAACAAGTGGTATCAAAGCCTAATCATGTTGTTGATTAAGAAACCGTGCATGATCTGATCTAGGAATGATATTGATTGCATTAAAACCCTAGATCTAGGTTTTGCATGATAAAGTTTAAAGAAAACCTAGATTTGATGTTTATGTTCAGTTTATTTTTGGATTATTTCTCCTATAAATCAGGTATTGTTTTAACTTCAAGTTGAATACATGCTTTGGATAGACGCAAATGGTGGAAAAAAAGTGGTGTGGCAATTTTAAAATAAAAATTAAAAAAAGTTTTATGCAATTTTTGAATTTCTTTGCAAAATATATGTTTGTATATTTCACTACTCATTTCCTACACTCTATAGGCTACCTTGAATTCTTTATGCCTACATGCTTTATTTGTTGCTATCATTAAAGCTTTAATAATTCATTTGTCGAACGCATAATATCTACACATATTGAAAGAGATTCCCCGAATTTGGTGTCTGCTTTGTGTTCCTTGAACCGAACCAAGGGGAAGTTGTTCAGGTAAAACAAAAAGGAAAAAGTAAAGAATCATTTAGTGTAATAAAAAAAAATTCTAAGGTAATTTGTGTATGTCTAGTGTTTCAGTATCAGTCAAAGTAACCTCTATTATGTAAATGCATTTATATTGAAACATTAGGGACGTATGTGTATTGTTTGCATGAGTAATAATCGACTCAAAGGAAGGTTATTGTTAGGCCAAATAACTTGCATACTTACGGTAATAAATACGTTACAATTGTTAGGTTATCCATGTGAATAATAAGTTGGTCCAAAGAAAAGTTTGTTGTTTGATAGGACTTATTGTAAGTATTTGATCAATACATAAAGGATACCATTAACAAGTTAATTTTTCTATCCAAAGATAGAATATTAATGTTGTATTAGGTATCTTCAGATGGGGTCCACTTTTATTTGTTAATATACCTGTCATGTATATATGGAACTGATTTAGGAATATAATATGACTTATATATTTTGAGTGAGCATCTTGTTTGGTTTTGTTCTGCATTCGGTTACTACATCTGCTAATACGATTTCTGCCAACATAAATTGCACTCCAGTGCTTAACGTCTCCAACTTTAAGAACTGGAAGGAGAACGTCATGATTGACCTCCCACCCTTACGGATACAAGTACCTTTGAGATGAAGAGGGACTTGGAGAGATGGGGGTGTTCTAATCGCATGAATCTAATGATCATGAAACACTCTATTTTAGAAGCATTCAGGGGCACAATATCCGATGAGGATAACGCTACGGTATTCCTTGAGGAACTACAGAAACGTTTTGGAAAAAATGAAAAGGCTGAAACATGCAACCTTTTGGCTAGTCTTGTTTCAATGAGGTATAAAGGAAAAGGTAATATTAGGGAATACATTATGGAAATATCTAACATCGCTTCAAAGCTAAAGGCACTTAAGTTAGAGCTGTATGATGACTTGCTCGTGCACTTAGTTTTGATTTCCCTTCCTACATAGTACAGTCAGTTCACTGTGAGTTATAACACTCAAAAGGATAAGTGGACTTTGAATGAGCTCATTGCTCATTGTGTGTAAGAAGAGGAAAGGATTAAGTGAGAGAAGAAAAAAAGTGCTCACTTAGCAACTTCCTCTAAGGATAACAAAAGGAAGAAGGATAAGGATGCTACAGTTGGGACATCCCAAAGAAAACTAGAGAAGAAACTAGACCAAGAATTTGGCTGCTACTTCTGTAGGAAGGGAGGACACCTCAAGAGGGTTGTCCTAATTACGCCACTCAGTGGGAAAAGAAAGGTATGCTTCTAACTTTAGTTTTTTCTGAAGTTGATTTGGCTATAGTACCTTTACATACTTTGTGGGTAGATTCGGGTGCTACTACTCACATAAGTGTGTCAATGCAGGGTTGCCTAAGAAGTCGAAAGTTGGTTGATGTTGAAAGATTCATCCACATAGACGACGACAATAAAGTTGAGGTTAAGGCAATTGGGACATTTATATTGTTATTTAAATTTGGTTGAATTTTGTGTTTGGAAGAAATATATGTGGTACCATCTTTTAGATGGAATTTGGTTTCAATTTCTGTATTGGACAAATTTGGTTATTCTTGTTCTTTCGAAAATAATAAATTTTGTCTTTTTCAATGTTCAAATATGGTTGCAATAGGATCTTTGGTTGACAATTTATATATCTTAGATATTATTGCCTCTAATAATAAGTCCTTGCATATTAGTTCACGAGGTACTAAATGCAAATTAACTAAGGAGGAGTCCGCCACCTTATGGCACAAGCGGTTAGGACATATCTCTAAATAGAGAATGGAAAGGCTTGTGTTAGACGGAATCTCAGGACCCCTTAACTTAACGGACTTTATAGTTTGTGTTGAATGTATTAAAGGGAAATTGGCAAACGAAAGAAATTTGTTTTCCAATAGCATCTCAGGTGTCTTAGAACTAATATAAATTGATATATGTGGTCCATTCCCTACGGCTTCTTGGAATGGACAACAGTATTTTATCACATCATAGACGATTAGTCGTGCTATGGTTACCTTTATTTGATACATGAGAAGTCACAATCTCTGGACACGTTCAAGGCTTTCAAAGCTAAAGTTAAGAACCAGGTCGGCAAGAAAATTAATGTCGTCAAATATGACTGTTGTGGTGAATACTATGGTAGATATGATGGATCAGGAGAACAACATCTAGGACCATTCGTTAAATTCCTAGAGAAATGCGGTATCGTCCCACAGTACACCGTGCCATGGAAACCTAGCATGAATGGTGTTGGTGAGAGATGAAACATGACGCTTAAGGATATGGTAAGAAGTATGATTAGTCATTCTTCTTTACCAAAATCTCACTAGGGAGAAGCACTAAAGACTGTAGCATATATACTGAATAGGATTCCAAGCAAGGTAGTAGCTAAAACTTCTTATGAACTTTGGATTGGCAAAAAGCCAAATATTAGGCATTTACACATTTGGGGTTGTCCGGCTGAGGCTAGGCCTTATAGGCTTAATGAAAAGAAACTGGACCTAAGGACAATTAGCTGCCACTTTGTTGGGTACGCTGAAAGGTCAAGAGGTTATAAATTTTATGATTCCTCGACAAGGACATTCTTTGAGATGGGAAACACCAAGTTTCTTGAGGAAGTTGAGTTTGTGGGCGGAGATAAGGTCAGGGATATTTTCTTTGAGGAGGATTACTATTGAACTTGTTCAAGAAACATTACAAGACAATATCATTGTACTCCCTACCCAAAATAAGGATATTACTCCAAAAGAGCAAACTCAACAACCTCAAGAAGTGATGCCATTAAAGAGATCCACTAGAGAAAGGAGAAGTGCCATTTCAAATGATTATATTGTCTTTCTCCAAGAACATGAGTTTAACATAGGTGTGGTGGAAAATGATCCAATCAACTTCCATCAAGTCAAACAAAGTTCTAATTCTCAGAAGTGGATTGATGTCATGAATGATGAGATGAATTCCATGAAAGCAAATGACGTTTGAGATCTCGTAAAATTACTCGAAGGTGTGAAGCCCATTGGTTGCAAATGGATATTTAAGACCAAGAGGGATTCAAGGGGTAATATTGAGAGACATAAGGCATGTCTAGTTGCTAGGGGATTCACTCTGAAGAAAGGCATTGATTATAAAGAGACTTTCTCTCTAGTTTCATCAAAAGACTCTTTTGAGGATTATAATGGCATCGGTGGCTCATTTTGACCTAGAGCTTCATTTGATGGATGTAAAGACAACGTTTCTCAATGGTGACATTGATGAAACGATTTATATGATGCAACATGAAAATTTTATTTTTGGAAATCCAGAAAAAATAGTCTGCAAATAATATAAATCCATTTATGGGCTCAAGCAGGCTTCTCGTCTATGGTATCACAAGTTTCATCGAGTAATCATCTTGTATGATTTTAAGGTAAATTCGGTTGATGATTGTGTATACCATAAGGTCAGTGGGAGTAAGGTTATATTCCTTGTTTTGTATGCTGATGACATATTGCTGGTGAGTAGTGATATAGGCTTATTGCATAAAGCCAAAAGATTTTTAACCAAAAATTTTGAGATGAAAGATTTTGGGGACGCCTCTTTTGTATTAGGAATTCAGATACATCGAGATCACTCTCAAGGTATACTTGGGTTATCACAAAAAAGCTATATCAAAAGGGTACTTGCTAGATTTGGCATAAAAGACCGTCACCCAGGAGATACACCCACAGCTAAAGGATAAAGGTCCAGTCTTAGTCAATGCCCCAAGACTGAGGTTGAAAAGAAGGAAATGCAAAAGATTCCATATGCGTCAGTTGTAGGGAGTCTTATGTATGCTCAGGTATGTACGTGCTCAGATTTGGCGTACATAGTTGTAATTTTCGGTAGATATTTAAGTAACCTAAGACTGGATCATTGGAAGGCAGCCAAGAGGGTTATGAGGTATCTTCGAAAAACAAAAGACTACATGCTCACCTATAGGAAATTAGATCAACTTGAGATAATTGGGTATTATGATTCTGATTTTGCTGGATGCCAAGAGAGCAAGAGATCCACTTCGAGCTATATCTATCTACTAGCTAGAGGTGCTATTTCTTGGAAAAGTGTTAAGCAGATTCTCATAGCTCCTTCAACTATGGCAGCATAATTTATAGCATGTTATAGGGCATATAATCAAGGAATTTGGTTGCGGAATTTTGTCATGGGCCTACATATCTTGGTCGGGGTTAAAAAACCTCTCAAGATCTATTATAACAATAAGTCTACGGTGTTGTATTCAAACAACAATAGAAGCTCCACCAAGTCAAAGCATATTGACATCAAGTTTTTGGTGGTTAAGGAAAGGGTTCAAAGTCATCAAGTGTCGATATAACATATTGGGACAAACTCCATGACTGCAGATCCACTTACCAAGGGTTTACTACCCAAGGTGTTTCATGAACACACTTCTCGTATGGGTTTCGTCTTGTTTGACGATGTTGTGGTTTAGTGGGAGTTTGTATTTTTTTTGTTTTTATGTTCTTTCTTGTAGGTAGATTTTTTTCTACAGAAATAAAGTAATAAAGGAATGCATTTTTTATGTATTTGTGACTCTAAATGTTATCTTCCTTTTGGAAGAGCTAAGGACTAAGGAACTAAGGTTGATCTCATAAGGAATAAAGTAAGACCAGTTGGGATATGCATGTTAAGGTTAAGGAGCATGCATATTACAATGATACACATCCATACTAAATCGATGTCATTGAATGTATTAGTATGGTGACCATTGATGGGTTTAGTTAAGAATATGAATGAAACAAATGCCGTTTTTAATCCCATGCTAGTATATGAGATGAACAATATTGAATTAACGAGATGTTGTAAGGATAATAGTCATATTGTGTACACTTAAGGTTTGAGTAATATAACTATTTCGGATATTTATGTGTCGCTTAAATAGGCGATTGTTAGGAAATTTTGATTTCCTATTGTGGGCTCACATATTTAAAAGCAATTATATGACTGGGTTATTTTAACATCTATTGAGTATGAGCTTTGTAATGTGTAGAAACCGAATACTAAGTTAATTTAGGGCTGATAGGCTTCTAAAATAACCTAGTATATAAGGAAAACCTAATAGGGTTATGGTCCCCAAGTTAGATCAGAAACAGTTTCACATTCTTTTTTTTTTTTCCATCTAAAGAGAAGAACACAAGTGAAACACTTAGGGATTTGACTGTGGAAGATCAAAACTCTCCGCTAAAGGTTGTTGGAAAATCAAATCAGACACATCTATGGATCCAGGTATTCATTCCGCGTTTAGTATGAATTCAGGTATTTATTCCACGTTTTGTTTTTATTAATTGAATAACATGATGATCTTCGGTTATTACTTTTGTTGGAATTGGTGTGATTCCAAGAGGGGGGGTGAATTGGGTTTTAAAAACTTTTTGGCTAATTTAAACAATTTGCCGATTCATCATAGTATCATATCCCATTCAACATGTATACGTGTATGTAAAGTGAGTTTAACATTAAAAGAAAACATACACGTGTGCAGTATCTTATTTAAATCAAATGTGTGTATAAGAATAATTTTGACATTAAATAAACATTCATACACATGCTGAAATTAAAGTGTAGGAGTTTAAATAAGATAGAAAGAGCGATACCAGATTTGTTATCGAGGTTCGGCCAAACTAGCCTACATCCCCACCTTGGGTTTACCCCCAAGGATTCCACTATACCTGCTCACTTAACTGGGCGAAACAAAAGCCTTTTACATCCTCTTCTTATGGGGCAAGGAAAACCCCAGCTCAATTACTAGGCTGAGCCAAACTAGTCTCACTTGCGGGGCTGAGACTCCCCAGTTCAATTCCAGGCTAAATCGAACCGGTCTCACTTGTGGGACTGAGACTCCCCAGTTCAATTAACGGGCTAAACCCAACCGTTAAATTAAAAACATTTTTGTACATGAAAGTGCTTCTAAAAATACAAGCTGAGATGTACACAATAAGTTCAGTAAAAGTATGCACTCCAATGATATGAAATAATGCTCAGGGGAGTAAGGGTGTTTAACTATATTTAAACCCTAATAAAAGATTTTCTCCAAAAAGGTATTTCGATGAAAATATAGGAGAACCTAGGGTTTTGCTCTTTCAATGATTTTTGCACAAATAAAAAGTGGATGATAAATGTATATTATGTTCTCCAACAAAGGTTTATGCAAATGAAAAACTACTTGGAGAATCTAGGAGTTAAGCCCAAGATAAATATTTGTGCACTAAATAAATTCTCCCAAAATATTTATCATGAAAATAATCAGGAGAAACCAAAGCAATGCTCTCAAAAAGATTTTCAAAAATAAAGCATAAGTGAGAGTATGCATGTGAAAATAAATGCCCAAAAAATAAACATGCTCTTTTCAAGAGTGATTTTGAGATGAAAGAGTGGAAGAGAGTGGGAGAGGTTTGTTTAAAATATTTTTCCCCAAGAAAAGATTTTTGCAATGAAAAATTAATTTGGGGGAACTTTGACAAAAATTAGCCCAAAAGATTAAAGAGAGAAATTAGGCTAATCAAAGTTACTAATTTGGAATAATGAGGGGGTATTTATAGAGTTTCAAAAATCTGACCATTGGGGGACATGCTCGGTATTTTGGAAAAGTTTAATTAAGTTTAATGACATTTTAAACACTTAAAAAAATATTTCAACCCGAGAGCACCGATTGACCAGGAAGGGTTCGGTTAACTAGGCTAAAAATGAACTGCAAGGTTGTTCGACCGGAAATGACAACTTTTCAAATAGCGCGGTTTGGTCGACCAAGGTGAAAATGAACTAGAGGTTCGGTCGATCGGAAGAGGCAATTTTTCAGAATAGCGAGGTTCGGTCGACCGGGACATTTTGAACTGAGATGTTTAGTCGATCAGGTTGTTGGGGCATTTCCCGAGGACCCTCAGTCGACTAGAGCGTTGGAGTATATTTTTCTTTCGGTCGACTAGGAAGTCAAAATGTTGACTTTAGGAGGGTTTGGTCAACCGAGGCCATTTGAACTACAAGAGTTTGGTCGATCGGACTGTGGTCAACTAGTTGACCTGGTCCGAGTTCGGTCGACTGGGGCATTTTGTGCATGGTAGTTCGGTCGACCAAATGTGCACATTTTGTGCATTTCGGTCCTATTCGAGCCAACAATCACCCTATTCCAAATGACCAAGTATGGGTATGCATAAGTGAGTGTCTTAAGGTCATTTTTAAGTCCTTTTTGAAGACACCGAAAAATTCTGGTGTCGGTCGACCTTTGGTCGACCAAAGTTTTCGTGAACTTCGTTCTAGCCCCGATTTTGACCCTAAAGCTATTCCAAAAACTTTGTTTGATTTTGGTCTATTTAGAAAAAGAGTTTTTGGTGAGATGTGCTGGTCCCTAGGGTCTATCTATGGTCGTTCTAAGCATTCAAACACATCATGCAGATGCATGTATTATTACAAACCAAAGATATAAAAAAAAAATGCAATTACAAATACAACATAAATGTCTTCTTCTTTCTTTTTGCTCTTCTGACTTCATGGGATGCGCTTGATTGTATAGGCTTTAAGTCCTGCAAGCTTCCATCGCCGTTGTCTTATGTGTGTGTTAAATTAATGGACCTGTTTACCTGCTAAATACACACATAAGAAACATGTGCTTTGTCAGCATCAAAATAGGGATCAGACTCAAAAAGTCAATAAGGTTTTATGGATTAGTTTTTTCTAACATTACTATTTAACTTCTCTATAATATTGTTTTAATTTCTTTTTTGAGTCACATTAAAATTGTATTCTATCTTTTATTATTAAAAATTTCCATTAGTTCATTAAAAAAATGTTAGTCCACATTATGGGATCTGATCGTGTTTAATATTTTTTTTTTATTTGCCCTCTTGATTAAAGATAATATTTTCCAAGCTCATTATGAAAATGCATGCAACTCTTATGTATATTATATAAACTTAAATATAAATCAAACTATCACACTATTCCCATATGGTCATATGTGTGTATATATTCATTGATAAAGGGATTGATAGTAATGCGATGATATTCACTGACTATTTATAATATAATTCCATGTTTCTGGTGATATATTTTATAACTAAGTCTCAATTTTTTCAAAAAAAAAAATAAACACTAAAAATGGATCTTTAACAAGTACTTCCTCTTTAAGGATGCATTTTCGGAATGAATCATTCGTCAATTGAGTGGATTTGAATTGAAAGCTGGAGCCAGAAGACAGCCAGGAGACACAGCTGGAGACGCATTGCAAGCTAGGAGCTGAGTCAAAAACGCGGTGCATTTATCCGCCACTAACCTCTCCGTTGTAACTTCCATTCATGATTGATTTTATTTTAATTGTGATTTAAATTCCAAGCCCTATAAATAGAGGGCTGTGGAAGATGTAATAGAGTGTGTAGATAGAGTGAGAAGCTCAGAGAGAGCAGAGAGGAAGAAGAGAGGAAGAGAGAGAGAGAGAGTGTGTGAGAGTTGTAATTTTTTTGGCGATAGTGAATATTTGGTGTGTGCTCCATGGACGTAGGTCGTTATTGACCGAACCACATTAAATATTTGGTGTCACTTTGATCTGGATGCTCACAAGTTCCTAACAAGTGGTATCAGATCTTGGTTGGAGCAAAAAAGCAGATCAAAAGTGATCCCGAAATTAGAGCTCTGTCTAGTGGATCCAAACTAAGTTTTGAGGCCACCATTGCATTTAGCTCATCGAGACGAAGAGAATTGTGCAAACTAGAGCTCAAAAGGAGTTCTGTAGAAGTCTCACGCGCCACGCTGGAGCAGGACACTTCGCCACGTGCCGGTGACCAGTCCTTCACGCGCTGCACGCGTTGCACACGTCTTCCTCGCCCCGACAGCCTCAACCCGACCTGATTCTCTCCCCGACCCAACTTGGAAAGTCACTCAAACCCGAGTTAACTCGAGATCTGGTTCTTGACCCGGATTTGATAGGCCGTCTTAGAACCGGCCACGTCAGCGCTGTTGAGTCAGCTGCTACGCCAGCCGGGCCACGTCATCGGTTGGGTGCCACGTCAGCACGACATGTCAACAAGTGGACCCCCACTGCCATGTTAGTAGGTAGGCCACCCCTGCCACGTCAGCTGCCATGTCATTAGTGGGCCCACATTGCCATGTCAACGGTGCCACGTCAGCTGTGCAACGTCAGCACACCACGTCAGCCTGACACGTCAGCAAGTTTGACAAGGTTTGACCAAAACTTTGACTGAGCTTTTTAGAGTCGTTTTGGGTCTGTTTTTCGAGCGACTTGAACCATTTATAGGGTTTTCGATCATTCCAGATCCAACCGAGCTATCCATTTGAATGAGAAGAGCTCAAAAATCGAAATGTTTAATGGAAACAATTTCAGTTTTTGGAAGATGTAGATAGAAGATTATTCGTTTGGGAAGGAATTGCACTTACTGTTGAAGGGTAATCCAACATCCATGAACAAGGACGAGTGGGAGTTGCTTGATCGAAAAGCCCTCGGAGCCATTAGAATGACATTGTCGAAATCTGTGGCGTTCAATATCAAGCATATAACATCCACCAAATCTCTGATGGATGCACTCTCTAATATGTATGAGCAGCCTTTAGCCGCAAACAAGGTATATCTCATGAAAAGACTATTTACAATGAACATGTCTGCAGGTGAGAGTTTCAATAGGCATTTGACTAACTTCAATGAGTTGTCTGATCAACTCGCCTCAGTCGGGATAACATTTGATAATGAAATTCGGGCCCTACTGATTCTCAGTTAGTTGCCTAAAAGTTGGAATGGTGTAATTACTGACATCAATAGCTCTGCAGGAACATCGAAGCTTGTATACGATGAGGTCGTCAGCATGATTTTGACGGAGGAAATAAGAATGCATTCAAACCATGGCTCCACTTGGAGTTCAGCCTTGAACATGGAGAGTCGAGGCAAAGGAAACAGGCATGGACAATCAAACAACAGCAAAATATCTAGGCCCAGGCAGTCTAAATCCTGAAATCCCAGAGGCACGTAGGACACAGGTCCCAGAGCACAAAAGTTATTGAATGTTGAAACTGTGGAAAGACTGGTCATTACAAGAACCAGTGTAGAAGTCAGAAGAAAGAATACGATATGAGGGCAAAGACAGAAGCAAATATTGCTTCCAAAAATGATGAGATGTTGATACACTCTTTGGAGAGCAAGCAGGAATCTTGGGTGTTAGACTCCGGAGCTTCATTCCATGCCACTTGTAGCAGAGATTGCGTGGAGGGATATACATCAGGTAATTTCGATAAAGTTTATCTGAGCAACGATCAACCTTGCGACGTAACCGGCAAAGGAGTTGTGAAGATCAATATAAACGGGTTAGTATAGAAGCTGAAGGATGCCAGGTATATTCCAGACCTGAGAAAGAATTTGATCTTAGTTGGTCATCTGGAAGATGAAAGATACATGATGAAATTCATTGGCGATGAATAGAAAGTTTCAAAGGGTGTACTAACAATTGCAAGAGGTAAGAAAAGTAGAATACTTTTTCTAACCTCCAATGCCTCCATGTCTATTTCAGTTGCTGCAAGAAATGACGACAGCAACATCTGGCACCAACAACTTGGTCACATGAACGAGAAGGGACTCAGGGTGATGCACTCAAAGGAAAAATTGAGTGGTCTACAGTCAGTGCAGATTTACATGTGTGAGGATTGTATAGTCGGGAAACAGAAGAGGATTAGTTTCTAGATAAACACCCATGCCCCAAATAAGAAGAGACTAGAACTAGTCCACTCAGAATGTGTCGGGACATAACAGTGGAATGCCGAGAATCCTCAGGTAGAGGAACCAGTGGAGTAGATCGTCGCACCATCATCTCCTACTCTAGATTTGGAGCTTAGGAGATCTACTCGGTCTCATGTACCAAACAGAAGGTATATTGATTACTTACTTCCTACAGATGGAGGAGAGCCCGATTGCTATGATGAAGCATGTTAGGTGGCAGATACGAGCAAGTGGGAGCTTGCGATGAAGGATGAGATGAAGTCCCTCACCTCCAATAGAATATGGATGTTGCCCAAAGGCCTTCATAACAAGTGGGTGTACAGAATTGAAGAGGAGCAAGACGGCTCCAGAAGGTACAAGCCTCGATTGGTAGTCAAAGGCTTTGAACAGAAGGAAGGGATTGACTAGACCGACATCTTTACACTAGTTGTGAAACTGACAGCCATTAGATTAGTCCGTAGGAATCAAGCAGACAGGAAGATGGTGACTACAGAGAAGCTGAAGTTGTGTTCAACTTCAGTTGGTCTTCATGCTTGAAGACACGTATTATGAGCACATCATTTATTCATGATACTGATTGTCTCTGTCTCCAAGTGGGAGATTGTTAAAGCTGGAGCCAAAAGACAGTCAGGAGACACAGATGGAGACGCGTTGCAAGCTAGGAGATGAGTCAGAAATGCGGTGCATTTATCCACCATTAACCTCTCCGTTGTAACTTCCATTCATGATTGATTTTATTTTAATTGTGATTTAAATTCCAAGCCTTATAAATAGAGGGCTGTGGAAGATGTAATAGAGTGTGCAGATAGAGTGAGAAGCTCAGCGAGAGCAGAGAGGAAGGGAGGAAGAGAGAGAGAGTGTGTGTGAGAGTTGTAATTTTTCCGACGATAGTGAATATTTGGTGTGTGCTCCATAGACGTAGGTCGTTATTGACTAAACCACGTTAAATCTTTGGTGTCACTTTAATCTGGATGCTCACAGGTTCCTAACAAATTCTTTATGGGATAAATTGGTGTTTAAATAAATTACTAGCCCACATTATACCACGGAAGCAGGGGATATCCGGGCCTGTCCCTTTTTTCTACCTCTCTAATATCATATAAGCCCGTGATAGGGAGATTTTTTTTTTCTGGTAAAAAAGGGTAGAAAATTATATTTAAAATATTTAATTTATGTAATTATTTAGATTCAACTATTTTTCAAAACCCAAAATGTTCAGTTTTCAAGCAAGAAATTATTAAGTTAGACCTTAATTATGAGAATGTTACATTTTAGACTATTAATTATATTTCCTTCGAAGGAGCTCTTAGCCACCTTATCGGCCAGAGAACAAAGATCAATTATTAAAATACCAAGCATTGGCCTGGTAAAACGAATCGGGTTGAATAATCCGTGATGGATTAGGCAGATTATCGGGTAAGGATATTACAAGTTATATCCAACTCGATTAAGTGGTAGATTTATATTAGCAACTTCAGTTATCCGTTTATCAGCCAACAACCCCATTATTGGTCACCTGCAACAACTCCATTACCAGTCACCTGTAGTAGCATCCTTTCAGTTAGCAAAGCAGAGCATTCTAGCATTCAGTTGAACCTGCATTCAGTTGTAGATTTGTATTACATTGATATTTTATTATTTCAATTGTAAATTATGTTATTATAATATGTACATAAATACTTTTGTAATACTTTTTGATGAATATACAGAAAGTTAAATTTTCTCATTCATTTTAATATGGTATCAGAGCATTTTTTGAATCTCTTTCGAACTTTCTGCATTTTTTCTCTCTCTTTGAAGCTTTGTTGAAGGTATCATGGCATCCACAAATTCTTCCACTTTTACAAATTCACCTACAGTGAATGATTTCACTAATCCCTATTATTTGCATAACGAGGATAAGCTCGGGATTGCTCTTGTAACTACACCTCTCACTAAAGCAAATTATCTTACATGGAGTTGTTCCATGATCACTTCTCTCCATACCAAAAACAAACTTTCATTCATTGATGGCTCTCTTCCACAACCGAATGTCAATGGTTCTCTTAGATCTACCTGGGGGCGCTGCAATTCCATGGTTGTTGCATGGATCACAAATTCACTATCTAAAGACATTGTATCTAGTGTCTTATTCTCTGATAATGCAAGAAATATATGGTTGGATCTGCAACAAAGTTTTTCAAGAAGTAGTGCACCGCGTGTCTATCAATTGAATAAATCGATATTAGATCTTTCTTAGGGACAATTATCCATCATTCAATATTACAGTCAATTGAAAACTCTCTGAGATGAGCTTTAAACTTGCCGTCCAGCTCCCTGTTGCTTTTGTTCCCCATCTTGTACCTGTGGAGCTCTTTAGAAAGTATTGGATCGTAAGAAATTTGACTACACTATTCAATTTCTCATGGGATTGAATGATTCATTTTTAGCCATACAGGGACAATTGTTAATGATGGATCCTATTCCCACCATTAACAAAGCATTTTCTCTTCTTCTTCAAGATGAAGGCCGGCGGTAGCTTACATCAGCTTCTGCTCCAATTTTTTATTCTACTACTATGATTACAGCTACTTCACCATCATCAAATATTTCAAAATCTTTCAAGAAAGACAAGCCTATATGTTCTCATTGTGGAAATTCAGGTCATACTATTAATAAATGCTACAGACTTCATGGTTTTCCACTAGGTTTTAAATTCACAAAATCCAAAAGAAGTATTTCTTCTGCAAACCAAGCCACTTTTGAAGTTCATTCTTTGCCTTTCACTCAGGAACAATGCAATCAATTGTTGGCTCTACTTCAAAGTTCACCTCCATTATCTTCAGCTTTAGTTGCATCAACAGTTCCTACTAGTAGTCCTTCCTTAACTTCAATGTGTATGACAAGTATATCTTCCAATTGTTCTTCTTTTTTGTCTTCTTCCACTTCCTAGATCATAGACACGGGTGCAACTGATCATATGGTTAGTGATATTCATTTTTTAACTACCATCACTTCTTCAGTCCAATCTTTTGTTAATCTACCAAATGGCACTCGTGTTCCTATGATTTATATAGGAACTGTTTCTTTGACATCATCTTTAATTTTACATGATGTTCTTTGCATTCCTTCTTTCAATTTCAATCTTATTTTTGCAAGCAAATTATCATCATCTTCAGCATGTTGTCTCATTTTTTCTTCTTCTTTCCGTTACTTTCAGGACTTGCAGCTATGGAGGATGATTGGACTGGGCCAACTATTTAATGGTCTCTATTACCTGCTTCCCTTTTCAAATGGAAGTCATTCTGTTACATCTACTGCTAACTCTTCTTTTTCAAATAATATACACTAGTCGTTTGATCTTTGGCATCAACAACTAGGCCATCTTTCTTCTCATCGATTACATATGCTGCGAAATTGTATTTCATTTTCACCTTCAAATAATCATGAATCTTGTAATATTTGTCCACTTGCAAAACAACACAGATTACCATTTCAACGTAGTCAATCTGTATCAACTTTTAGTTTTCAGTTGATTCATGCAGATATTTGGGGTCCTTTTGCAACTCCTTCATTACAAATTTTTTGTTATTTTTTTTTTTCTATTGTTGATGATTTTTCTAGATGCACATGGATCTATCTTATGAAATTCAAATTTGAAACTCGCATGCTACTTCATTCCTTTTTCGCTTTAATTCAAAATCAGTTTCAGACCACTATTAAAATTATAAGAACTGAGAATGGTTCTGAATTTGATATGACCGAGTTTTATAATTCAAATGGCATCATTCATCAAAGATCATGTGTTGCTACTCCTCAACAAAACTCATTTGTGGAAAGAAAACATCAACATTTGCTTAATGTAGCAAGAGCAATTCGTTTTCAAGCTCATTTACCATTAGTTTTTTGGTCTGATTGTGTTTTGGCTATTGCATACATCACAAATCGCACACCTATCCCTCTTTTATCAAATAAAACTCCTTACAAAATTTTATTTGGTAAACCTCCTTCATATTCTGACATGCGAGTCATTGGTGGCTTTGTTTCACTTCTACTCTTCCTTTCAATCGTCATAAATTTGATGCTCGTTCTCGTCGTTGTATTTTTCTTGGTTATCCTTTTGGCATCAAAGGTTACAAATCATTTGATTTGCAAACTCATCAAATTTTTGTTTCCCGTGATGTTATTTTTCATGAACATGATTTTCCTTTTACTACCTTACCATATGACTTTCTTACAAAACCATTAATTTCTGATATAGTTTTACCCACTCAGCCAACAGATGTTGCTCTTGATGTTTCCATTTTTTTCATTAGATACTCCATCTTCAGCAATCAGTTTACCCTCATCTGCCACTCCATCTAACTCAAATTCTATTCCTCTTCAACATTCAACAAGATCATGACATCCACCTTCTTATCTTCGTGACTACCATTGTTCTCTGGGCAGCAATTTTACCTTAGTCCCTTCTCCTCCTCTCAGCTTAGTTCAGAATTCTTCAGGTAATCCATATTCTTTATCTTCTGTTTTATCATATTGTCATCTTTCTTCATTTTACCGTTCTTTTGTGTTAAATGTTTCTATTCAAAACCTGGTCACTTACTTCATTACCCCATGGTCACAAGCCCATTGGCTCCAAATGGGTGTATCGTTTAAAATATAATTCCAATGGTTCCATTGAATGATTTAAGGCTCGGCTAGTAGCACAATGATACACTCAAAAGGAAGGTATTGATTATTTTGAAGCTTTTTCTCTGTTTGCTAAAATGGTTTCCATACGCTATTTATTAGCTGTTGCTACCACTAGAAATTGGTTTGTTCATTAGCTTGATGTAAACAATGCTTTCCTCCATGGTGATTTATCAGAGGAAGTTTTTATGAAGTTACCTCCTGATTATGGAATTCAAGGACAGCATGATTTGGTGTGTCATCTTCATAAAAGTCTTTATGGTTTAAAGCAAGCGTTTTCTAAGCTTGCTATGACTCTCATTGCTTACGACTTTTCTCAGTCTAAATATGATTCTTGTCTTTTCATTAAGAAGTCTGCTACAATTTTTACTCCTCTTCTAGTCTACGTTGATGATATTATACTTGCAAGTTCTAGTATGTCTTCTATCAATGCCATCAAACAATTTCTCCATTCAGCTTTCAAAATTAAGGATCTTGGATGCTTAAGATATTTTTTAGGGCTTGAAGTTGCTCGATCTTCCAAAGGATTTTTTCTTTCCCAGTGTAAATATACTTTGGATATTCTACAAGATGTTGGTTTTCTTGGCTCTAAGCATGTCTCTTTCCCAATGACTCAATATCTCATGCTCTCTCGAACTGATGGTGTTTGCTTAAAATCCCTTACAATATCATCGTCTTGTTGGCAAATTATTATATCTAACGATTACTAGACCTGATATTGCCTTTTCTGTTCAAGTGCTTACTCAATTCATGGATACGCCACGATTGCCTCATCATCACGCAGCTCATCGTGTGCTTCGATATCTAAAATCCTCTCCCGGACAAGGTCTCTTCTTTCCTGTTCATTCCAATCTCAAACTCACTGGTTTTACTGATTTTGATTGGGCGACTTGTCTTGACTCTCGTCGCTCGGTTATTGGATTTTGTATATTTCTTGGTAACTCTCTTGTATCATGGCAATCTAAGAAACAAACTACAATATCATGATCTTTTGCTGAAGCTGAATACCGTGCTATGGCAACTACTTATTGTGAGCTTACTTGGATTGTTACTCTCCTCCATGATCTTGGTGTCTCAGAAACTTTACCCATTTCATTATTCTATGATAATCAAGCTGCTATGCACATTGCCTCACCCGGTTTTTCATTAACAAACCAAGCATATTGACATTTACTACCACTTGGTTTGTGAGAAAGTTTAGGCAGGTTTTTTACATCTCCTTCATGTTTCCACTCATCATCAGTTAGCATATATTTTTACAAAAGCCTTGGGCTTTGATGCTTTCCATCATCTTTTACGCAAGATGGGTGTGTTGAATCTTTATTCACCACTACCATCTTGAGGAGGAGTATCAGCAACTTTAGTTATCCGTTTATCATCCAGCAACCCCATTACCGACCTGCAACAACTCCATTACCAGTCACCTGCAGCAGCATCCTTTTAGTTAGCAAAACAGAGCATTTTGGCATTCAGTTGAACCTGCATTCAGTTGTAGATTTGTTATTACATTGATATTTTATTCTTTCAGTTATAAATTCTATTATTATCATATGTATATAAATACTTTTGTAATCCTTTTTTATGAATATATAGAAAGTTAAATTTTCTCATTCATTTTAATAATTTATGATGATTCAAATCAAATAATCTGTTATTTTCATCCATAACAAAAAATTTTAACCATCTGATTAACAACTTATTTCATAAAATAATCATTGAAGTTATTTTTAAAATTATAATTTAGTAATTATTAAATATTTAATAACAAATCACAAAATTATAATTTTTTTTTTAAATCATGAATCTAGAGACTTTTATTTTGATCATTAGAAAATTGAGTATTTGACACTATGCCTTGGTCATAGAGCAGAAACATAAATGCAAACAGTGCAAGAGTTGGGAGTGTGAGAATGAGCCTTAACCAATAGAATTTATGTTAGTTGAATTTATATTTAATAAGCATGGACATATGAGATTATCAATAAATTTAGACATTAGTTAATGAATAGACGAATATTCATCAGATAAAATTCAAAATCTGTCAAGCGACACATTTAAAAAGAGATAAACAAAGTTTAAATCATATTCAACTCATTTTATGTGTGGATCGATTATGAATCAATTTAAGCAAGTCGAATTTGGTTCGAATTAACAAATTTTATCCATTTTATCAGGTCTAACCAAGTGTCATTTTAAAAAGACAAAGGTAATTTGCATAATTATTAATAATTATATTTTTCACCCTATTCTAGAATTTCGTCTTTTCACCCCCCATCCATTTTGCTTAATTAAAGATTGGTCAAATATTAAAGTATCAAGTGTCACATTCCAAAAATGGAAAAAGGTGTTTTGTATTATTAAATGCCTGTTTGAGCCCCTTATGCTTTCAACTTTTATTTTCAAAAAGTAAATATGGATAGAGATTTAGTGAACAATCTTTGAATTTATAAAAATTAGTTTTAAATTTTTTAAGGGAACATTTAAAAACTATGGATTTTTTAAGCTTTTAAAAGTTAAAAACTTAAAAACTAATTTTTTTCAATAAATTATTCTATTTCATTTTTGTCTTCAATTTTTTAAAAATATTAATGCATTAATTATGTTTCCTAAAAATACAAATCCATTGTAATCATTTTAAATAATTTTTGAGCATTTTATAACTTTTTTAGGAAATACTCAAGTCAATTTTTTCTTTCTAATACATATTTTTTTAACATGACTAATCAATTTTTACAACAATATCAATTAGTTCTATTTCATCTGTTCTTTTCTAAAAGGTTCTTTTAAACATACATAAGAGTTTAAACTAAACATTTCCATCTCAATTTCCATCTTCTTACTCTCAAAATTTGATTTTATAACTTTCAGCATAAAAGTTTTAAACTTGAATCATTGAATGCTACTTTGATCTTAAATAAACCCATTCACTGAGTATCGAGCAAAAGAATTTGTTCAAAATGATAAATCAAAGTTGGCAAAAAAGGGAGTAGTCATTCGGCGGCAATAATCACACTAAAATAAACTTTACCTTTGTAAATGTTAAGGTCCGCCATCTTTATTCTTCCTATCTTCTACAACCTAATATCTTCAACTTTATGAAAATCTATAAAAAATTTACATGACTCCAAGTGCATGTTGACAATGGATATGAATGAACACATAAATTCAGAGGTTAGGAATTAGAAAGAAAATGGGAGTTTACAATACCAACAAAAAAAAGTAAATAAAGAGGCAAAGATTTGATTTATATCAGGAGAAGAATTGTGAACCAAAGTGATCGTTCAATCTATTTTTGGATGATTAATATCCCATTTTGTCTGAGACATCATGTTGTGTTTATGTGGCTCTTATACTTGGTGGGATTCATGACCAAAAGAAGAAAAGCATATGGGTGTGCTGTGCAGCAGGCACTCGTTGACAAGTGTCTCTTTCGTCGACGAGTGAGAGCAGATAAAAATCTTGGACATGAATTCTTGAGAGTCTCGACCAAGAGCTCGACCAAGTCAACTCGTCCCCTAAAATCTCAGACAAGAATTCCTGAGAGTCTCGACTAGGACCTTAACTAGGTCAGCGGTTGCGAGAAAAAATTTTAAATTTTGAATTGGAACGTTGAAACGGTTGGGTATTTGGAGGGAAGCCTTCGAAGGGTTGTTAAATATGTCTTTCTGGGCATATTTTGAATGAGGAAGATCATTTTAAACCTTTGTATTGTGTACTTTGATTATTCATAGTGAGTCCTTTACCAATTGCTCCTGTGGACGTAGTCATTGTTTTTTTGTTTTTATAATTTCTGCTATGCAATCCCATACTCCTTTCTCAACAATTGGTATCAAAGCGTTGTTGTCATGGCATCGGGTACTTTCTTCTGCAAAGTTTGACGTTGTCAAATTTGATGGAACTAGGAATTTCAGTTTGTGGCAGAGGAGAGTGAAAGGTTTACTTGTGTAGCAAGGGATGGTAGAGGTCTTGTATGGCGTTCAACTGGAAAGTATGGATGAAGCAACATGGAAAGAATTGGAGGCAAAGGTCGTTTCCACAATACGTTTGTGTTTGGCCGACGAAGTGCTCTATCATTTGATGGAGGAAGATTCTCCAGTGGCTGTGTGGTAAAAGTTAGAAAGCCAGTACTGCAATGTCTTTATTGGCTTAAGATGGTTGAGGGTTCGAATTTAAATCAACACATCAATGCATTTAATCAAATTATAAGTGATTTAACGTGTGTTGATGTTAAGTTTGATGAAGATGATAAAGCTTTGATGTTACTAAATTCCTTTCCTGCAACCCATACTAATGTAAATTTGGTTACCACCTTAACATGGGGAAAAAAGATTCTTAATTTAGAAGAGGTGACAAGTGCTCTGTTGAATTTTCATCAAAGGCTGAAATATGTGATGAAAACTTACAAGAGGAAGGACTTGTGTTTAAAGGTGACAAGGAGCATGGGAAAGGAAAATTCAAAAGTGGATTGAGTCTAAGAAGAAAAAGGATATCCGGTGTTGCAAGTGTGGTAAAAAGGGGCACGTTAAACCGGAGTGTCTGGATTAGAAAAAAGGAAATGTTGAAAAATATGAAGGAACTTCAAAATCAACAAATGTAGTTCAAGAAAAAAATTCAGTTTGCAATGATGGAGATGTACTTTCAATCTCGTTGGGGTTAGATCAACTTACAAACTCATGGATTCTAAACTCGGCATGTTCTTACCATATGACTCCAAAGAAGGGGTGGTTCAGCACTTGTGGGTTGGTAAATTTTGGTTCAATTCTCATGGAAAATGACGTTTCTTGTAAGATCATTGGCATAGGAAATGTTAAAATAAAAATGTTTGATGGTGTTGTGAGAACCTTGAGTAATGTAAGACACATACCGGAGTTAAGGAAGAGTCTTATTTCACTTGGCACCTTAGATTGTAATGGTTTCAATTACAAGTTCGAAGGTGAGGTTATGAAAGTATGGAAAGGTAATCTAACGGTGATGAAAGGGCAAAAGTTAGATGGGAATATTTACACACTGCAGGGAACTTCTGTTGTAGGTGGATCGACATTCGTAGATGTTGAATCTAATGAAACCGTCCTGTGGCATATGCATCTTGGGCATATGGGGGAACATGGAATGAAAATACTTCACAAGAGGAAACTCTTGAAAGGTATGATAACATGTAATTAAGCTGGATTTTTGCAAGATTTGTGTTCTTCGAAAACAAAATAGGGCAAAGTTCAAATCAGTTATACTCAAGATGGAAGGTATTCTTGATTATATGCATTCCAATGCCCGGTTAGAGTAGCATCAAGAGGTGGACATGTTAATTATATGAGTTTTTTTATGATTACTCACGAAAAGTCTGGGTATACTTCATGCGGCACAAGTCTGATAAATTTGGCAGGTTCAAGTTGTGGAAAGCTGAAGTAAAAAACCATATGGGAAGGAGAATCAAATGTTTAAGGTCAGATAATGAGACTGAGTATGCTGATTCGAGGTTCATGAAGTTTTGTGAGTAGCAGGGCATTAAGAGACACTTCACTGTTCGTCGGACACCTCAGCAAAATGGTGTGGCTGAAAGGATGAACTGAACTTTGGCTGAAAGAGCTTGATGTCTCAGACTTAATGCAAGGCTACCAAAGAACTTCTAGGTCAAGGCAATTAGTATGACTTGTTTCTTGATAAACAAATCATCGAGAGCATCACTAGAGGGTAAAGTGGCAAAAGAGGTATGGGCAGGAAATGCAATAGACTACTTTGGATTGAAGTTATTCGGTTGTCCAGCCTATGTCCACGTGCCTAGTGAGGACATATCGAAGTTTAACACAAAGTCTAGGCGTTACATCTTTTTGGAATATCAAAAGGGTGTGAAGGGGTTCAAGTTATAGGATCCTGTGACAAATAAGGTGGTGATTAGTAGAGATGTAGTTTTTGATGAGAAGCTTATGGTGAAGCGTACTTAAGATTGTAATGAACAGAAACAGGAGTCAGAAAACTGGGGCAGAGATGAACATGTTGTGTAGGTGGAGTTGGAAACTTAGGGCAATGACAATGATCTTAGTCCTTTAGTTGCAGGGAGTTCTAGCTCGAGAAACCAGCAAGTTGACAATGTTCCTATACGGTGATCTAGACGTACTATCATACCTCCACCAAAGTATGGATTTAAAGAGTTAGTGTCTTATGCTTTCCTTACTAGTTGCAACGATCTACATTTCAAAAGGTAGTACATGACCAGGAGAAAGGTAGGTGGATTGGTGCAATGATTGAGGAAATGGAATCACTACATAAGAACCAAACTTGGGAGTTGGTGGAGCTTCCAAATGGGAAGAGGGCGATAGGTTGCAAATGGGTATATAGGAAGAAAGAAGTAATTTTAGAAAAGGAATGAGAAAAAATCAAGGCACAGTTAGTGGCAAACGCGTACTCACAGAAAAAGAGAATAGACTATGATGAAATCTTTTCACCTGTGGTCCAACATACTTCTATAAGGATAGTATTGGGGTTGATAGCTCATTATGATCTACATTTGGAACAAATGGATGTGAAGACGACATTTCTTCATGGTGACTTGGAGGAACAGATTTATATGGAATAGTTGAAGGGATTTAGTGAACCAAGGAAAGAAAACTTAGTTTGCAAGTTGAAGAAATCTCTTTATAGGTTGAAACAGTCTCCACGACAATAGTATAAAATATTTGATTCTTATATAATCAAGATTGGCTACAAAAGATGTGAGTATGACTGTTGCGTGTATGTGAACAAACTTAATGATGGTTCTCTTATTTTTTTATTGTTATATGTCGATGACATGTTGATAGCTGCTAAATATTTAACTGAGGTAAATCAGTTAAAGGATCTGTTGCATAAAGAGTTTGATGTGAAAGATCTTGGTTCAAGCATGAAGATACTTGGGATGGAGATTCGCCAAGACAAAACTGTAAGGAGGTTATGGCTATCTCAAGGCGGTTGGAGAGGTTTAGCATGGTTGATGCAAAATCGGTATGAACACCTCTAGCAAGTCATTTTAAGTTGTCTACTTCAGATTTCCCAAGTATGGATGATAATATTCAGGACATGTCAAAGGTCCCCTATGCTAGTGTCGTGGGGAGTTTAATGTATGACATAGTATGTATGAGGCCAAACTTAGCACATGCTATGAGTGTGGTGAGTAAGTTTCTTCTTAAGCCAGGTAGACAGTATTAGGATGCCATCAAATGGATATTCAGATACTTACGGGGTACATCGGGTTATGGCATCATGTTCGGCAAATAACAGGTTAGTCCATCAATTGTGGGGTTTGTAGATGGTAATTATGCAAGGGATATGGACGATAGAAGGTCAACGGGTTATGTCTTTACCCTTCTAGGAGGACCTATATGTTGGAGATCCATGATTCAATATCTAGTGGCATTGTCCACAACTAAAGCTGAATATATGATAGTTGCTGAAGCTGCAAAGGAAGCCTTATGGCTTACCAGTTTGGTCAAAGAGCTGGGCTTACAACAATATGGCGTTGTGCTGCATTGAAACAATCAGAGTGCTATTTACTTAGCGAAGAATCAAGTGTATCATGCTAGAACCAAACATATTGATGTGGGGTTCCACAATGTTTAGGATTTGATTACTTCAAGTGAACTTGTATTGGAGAAGGTTCACACATCTGAAAACGTAGCTGATATTTTGACAAAGCCGGTCACTACTAAAAAATTCAAGCAATGCTTGAACTTACTCCATGTCTCCAAATGTTAGAAGGGAGACAAACCCAACCGAATGTTCTAATGTCAAGGTGGAGTAATCATATATATTTTTTAGGTTCTCCTAAGGGGCGTATAATCGTCAAGGTGGAGATTGTTGTGTTTATGTGGCTCATGTACTTAGTGGGGTTCATAAACAAAAGAAGAAAAGCATATGAGTGTGCTATGCAGCAAGCACTCGTTGACGAGTGTCTTTTTCATCGACGGGTGAAAGCAAATAAAAATCTCAGACATGAATTCCTGAGAGTCTCGACTAGGAGCTCAACCAGGCTTGACTAGATCAACTCATCCCCTAAAATCTCATACATGAATTCCTGAGAGTCTCGACCAAAAGCTTGACCAAGTGAACGGTTGCGAGAAAAATTTCAAATTTTGAAGTGGAACGTTGGAATGGTTGGGTGTTTGGAGGGAAGCCTCTGAAGGGTTGTTAAATATGTCTTTTTGGGCATATTTTGAGTGAGGAAGATCATTGTAAACCTTTGTATTGTTTACTTTGATTATTCATAGTGAATTCTTTGCCAATTGCTCCTGTGGATGTAGGCTTTGCCGAACCACGTATATTTGTGTGTTGATTCTTATTGTTTTTCAGATATACCGAGTGTTTTGAATTATACTTTGGGGCTTCATTGTTTTGTTGTGTTTATAATTTCCGCTGTGCAATCACATACTCTTTTCTCAACACATCATATAACAAAATTTAGTATTCTTTATTACCATTTTATTTATACTTTTCAAAAACACAAAATTGGGTCCAAAAAGGGGTTTTGAGTCAATTTATTTTAAATGTTCAAAAATCAATTTTTTTAAGTGGTGGTTAAATTTCACTTTTTTAAGGCATAAATGAGCTTCTTTTTCCATCTAAAGTCTTCCCTATATTCTTACTCTCTATCTATCACCAAAGAAGCCAACTCTGCTCAACCAAAGCATAGCCTTCCCGGCCTCATAACAACTTAAAGGCACCTTAGGTCCTACTCTCTGATAACTTCAATGGAAAGGAAAGCTTAGAATGAAACGTTCAATCTGACTTGTATCTCGTTTCGCATGCTCTTGTATCTCTCATCTCACCAAACTCTCGAGTCTTTTAGATCAATTTCATAATCACTCTCTCAATAACAAAATTTCATTCCCGATTTCCTCCCTCATCCTCCTACCTCGCAGAAAATAAAAAATAAATGGGTTATTAATTTTCATTATGTGCATGTTGTTGACAAGAAACGAGACTTAGCAAAAAATCGCGGAAGCACAACCAGAAGTTCTTTCTCTCCTAATTAACAAAATCAGTTCTTATGATATGACAATATCACAAAATTATATATTTTCAATAGCACAAAATCAGTTAAAAAAATAAATCACAAATATCAATTACACAAGACTTAATTTTACGTGGAAAATCCCTTCAAATCAAAGGGTAAAAATCACAGGACTTGAGAGTCCACTCAAAAAATTCACTATGATAAAAGTGTGGGTACACAATCATAATTTTTAACTATGACAATGAGTACATAACTCTATTTTTTAGTTAACAAAAGATATTAAAAAATCAAAAGGGAAAGTTGAGAATTTCACTAAAAACGTCTTTACTGTTCAAACCTGATATCTGTTGCTATAGTTCTTGGACAACCAATCCAACCGTTCAAAAAATATGTATAGGAGTCCTATATCTAGTGACAAAAAATCAACTTGATCGGACCATGAGTGACCCTCCAATTTTCAGTTGATCAAAACTGCACACTATTGCAAAAACTCATATTTTCTCTTCTGCCCTCTCCTTCTTTCTGCCAAACACTCTTTCACTTGCAATGAAATTCTATAGCTACCAATCCTTATTTTCTTTACTTAAATGAGGTGTAAAAAAGGCTTCTGAGCAAAAAAAAAAATTAATGCTAAAGGGTTGAATGGGTTTCTCCATATATGAGGGATACCCAAACCGAACAAATCTCCCCCTCCTAACTATGTAGGGGTGCTTGCCATCTTGGCGATCAAGCAACAAGTTTCAAACTTTTCTCTTGATAGGCTTTAGTCAACATATCAACACCATTATCATCAGTATGAATTTTCTCGAGTTTTAGAAATTTAGTATTTAGAACATCCCTTATCCAATGATACCTTATATCAATATGTTTAGACCTAGCATGAAAGGTCGAATTCTTACGAATATGAATAACACTTTGCCTATTTCAAAATAGCACGTACGTCTCTTATGTAAAACCAAGTTCTTTCATAAATCTCTTCATCCAAAGCAACTCCTTGCACGCTTCAATCACTGCAATAAACTCTGACTCGGTAGTGGACAATGCAACAAAATTTTGCAATCTAAATTGCCAAGCCACAACTCCCCCTACTGATATTACCAAGTAACCCGAAGTAGATTTTCTAGAGTCAATATCTCCAGCCATATTATAATATGTATAACTAATTAGAACAAGTTTTTCATTGCCAAAACAAAGCTTCAGGTTGGAGGTACCCCGAGGATATCTCATAATCCACTTCACTACATCCAAATGCTCTCTACCTGGGTTAGAAAGAAACTAACTAACTGTACCAATAAAATAGGCTAAGTCAGGTCTTGTGCGTACCATTGCATACATCAAACTATCCATAGTAGAAGTATAAGGAACTTTCTGCATGTCTTCCTTCTCTTTTTCTATGGAAGGACTTTGCTTGACACTCAGTCTAAAGTGTGTAGCAAGAGGAGTGCTCACCATTTTAGCTTTGTCCATATTAAACCTTTAAGGTACTTTTTTAATGTACTTCTCTTGCAATAACAACAACTTGGCCTTTCTATCATATATTATCTCTATACCAAGGATTTGCTTTGCTAGTCCCTAGTTCTTCATCACAAAGGACTTACTCAATTCTTACTTCAATATGTCAATTATAGAAGCATTACAACCAACAATAAGAATATCATCAACATAGAGCAATAAAATTATAAAATCACCATCAGAGAATTTCTAAACAAAAACATAATGATCAGAAGTTGTCTTCTTACAACCATGTTCCCCCATAACAGACTTAAACTTCTTATACCATTGTCTCGCAACCTTCTTCAAGCCAAACAAGCTCTTCTTCAATTTGCACACATAGTCCTCTTTTCGTTGTGCAGTAAAACCCTTTGGCTACTCCATGTAAAGCTCTTCTCCTAAGTCACCATGAAGAAAAGCAGTTTTCACATCCATTTTTTCAACCTCTAAATCATAATAGGCTGCCAAACTCAATATAATTTTGATAGAGGACATTTTTACAACTAGCAAGAATATTTCCTTGAAATCAATCCTCTTTTTTTTTACTAAAACCCTTAACGACCAATCAAGCTTTGTATCGTGGACTTGAAGAATTCTTATCTTACTTTAACATGTAAACCCATTGATTTTTCAAAGCTCTCTTACACTAGCAATTTCACCAACTCAAATGCATGGTTGTCATACAAATATTTAAGCTAATCTTTCATCGCATCAACCCACTGATTTTTGTAGTCACTTTCCATAGCCTCTTCATAACACTCTAGTTCTCCTCCATCAGTTAAAAGAACATACTGGTTAGAAGAATAGCTCGTAGAAGGTTGTTAGTCTCTAGTTGTTGAGAATTCTATTTGTGAGTTTGTCCCACATTGGAAAAAAGAAATAGATGATGGGTGTTTATATACATAGTTAGGCTCAAGACCAAATAGACTTAACCTTTTGGGTCAAGTTGGTGCTCACTCATATGTATCAAGCCTACCCATCACTAATACCCTACTATTAGTGATGAAATTGAATCCTTCACAAATAGATTCATCACTAAAAACCCAAAAAAAACGCGCGAAAATATTTTTGGTGCAAAATTTATCCCAAAAAAATATTAGTAACGATTTTTGTGGTATTAGTGACGAATTAAATCCATCACTAAAAGGTAAACTTTAGTGACGATTAAATAACCATGACTACTATTATTTTTTTTAAAAAAAAAAATTTTACTTTAGTGTAGTGGTGACGAATTTATAAATTCGTCACTACTGGCCCATTATTAGTGACGGATTGTGTAACCATCACTAATACTTCTACTTTTAAAAAAAAATAAATATATTTACTTCACACTATTAGTGACAAAATTAGAAATTCATCACTATTACCCATTATTAGTGACGGATTTGTTGATCGTCACTAATACTTCCATTTAAAAAAAATAAAAAAGTTTTCTTCGCAGTATTAGTGACGAATGTTTAAATTCGTCACTATTCCCCTGTTATTAGTGACGGATTTCACAACCGTCACTAATACTTCAATTTTTAAAAAAAAATAAGAAATGTTTACTTTATAGTATTAGTAACGAATTTAAATATTCGTCACTATTGGCTGGTTATTAGTGACGGATTTGGACCGTCACTAATGTTTTGTTATTTATAAAAAAATAAACGGAGAGTAGTAGTGACGGTTTTGAAACCGTCACTAATGCCCAAAAACCCTCTTATGTCTACGTGCGGGATCTTTTCCCTCCTCTTGCTTCTTCCCCTTCCCCACCACCTGCTCCCACTTGATCTCCCCCTTCCTCGCCGCCTCCTCCCACCTGATCTCCCTCTGCTCTCCACCGCCAGCCACCGCGCCAGCTCCTCCTGCTTCTTCCCCTTCCCCGCCGCTTGCTCCCACCTGATCTCCCTCTGCTCTTCGCCGCCATCCACTGCGCTAGCTTCTCCTACTTCTTCCCCTTCCCCACCGCCTGCTCCCACCTGGTTTCCCTCTGCTGTTCGCCGCTAGACAGCGCGCCAGCTCCTCCTCTTCCCCTCATCCTGCTCTGGCGATTGATCCTCTCTCCCAGTCTCCCCCTACTCTCAGTCAGAAGCCCAGGTATTTCTTTCCATTTATCTTTTTACTTTGAAGCATATACTGAATATTTAAATTTTTTTTGAATTTACTGAATTTTGAAAAAAAAATTGAATGTATTTTGTTATTTTTCAATGTTTGAACAATCCGCATTTGATATCCTGAAGGCTTCCAATACAAGAAGAAATGAACTTTGTCAGATTCCACACAAATTCCAAACTCACAGTTTTGAACAATTGCCCTAATATAGTGTATTTTCACTCAACCACATGGAGCCAATAATTAATGACCTGTCATGCCAAAAGGCCCATTATCATTGTTTGACCCATTTGAATCTGTGGTCGAAGTAAAAATTATCCCAAAGTTCCATGAGGATACACTATATTTAAAGGGAGGGCAACTTGAAAAACACGAATCAATCCTTACTAGACTTCTTCTCCAAGCACCTCACAGTTGTTTAAGAGATATTGAATTCTAGCATAGTCACCCTATTAAAGTTACAGGACTCATTCTAAAATAGAGTTGGATAAAGATTAGAAAATAGTTCAACCATCTCATTAGTAGTCATTATCAAGCAGTGGGATCTCTTATATATGCAGAATCCTAGAAAGGTTCAAGGGCATCTTACAACAGCCAACATTAAGCTGAATCAAATGAGGAAAAACTTAACTTCTCTACAAATTTTCAAGTCAAAAATTGAGTTGCAACATTGGGGGCAACACTCTTACCAAACGCAAGAGTGGAAAATTTAAGTAGTCCCACTTTGGCTCACAGTACCTTTTGGCTTCCCAAATAGCTCCTTATGCCCATAGGTTTGATCATCCTCCATGTGATTTTGATTGTGTTTTGAGGGGCAGCAAAGATAAAGTGCATTATTGAGAGGGGCCAAAAAATATATAGAGTCAATAAAAGTTGCCGCTCGAGTTAGTAGACTCAGTGTTTCCACAACCATACTTGACAAGGATAATGGTAGGTCCCTGAAGATGACCTACAAAGATAAATGCATGATGTGCATTTGTACCAATTCTTAAGATCAATTCATGAAATATCTAAGCATATCTACCAGAGCATGCAAAAATGGCACAAGTGCACCAATCAGCTAAGAAAGCTATGTAAGAGAAAGCATAGTGCAGGTGACACTTTGAGTAGAAGAACATGTTTATTCCTTAATGCTTGCTTTAAAGATAATGATAGAAAACTAATTAGTGATCTCATTGCCATAGAGAATTGAAATATATGGCATGCATTTAATCAGAAAGCTTAGCCACAAAATCATGATGGCAATGTGGAATTAAGCCATCTGTTTGAATTGTTTGAAACAAAGTTCTGGGGAGAACAATTGTTGAGAATTCCACTTGTGAGTTGGAAATATAGAGTGGAAGATGGAGGCATATAAACTGATATAAGCCCCATTCATATTAAAGGATTAAAGTTAGAAAGCTCAGCAAGATGAATACCACAAAAAACAAAATAAAATAAAATATACTAGTTAGGGTTCAAGTATTTTTCTATTTGGTGTTCTATCAATTGCAAAATCTAGCCATGGCTTTGATGTCACTTCTATCATAATAAAAACAATACAACAGAATCTATACTAAACAACTAATTGTAACTCGTATGACTCATTTGAATGTCATTTAATTACTTTATGTAGAAATTCTGAACTCTCTAAATCAAGATGATTTTAATGCATACGTAAAAATAAAAAATCCTCTCATACGATAGTTCTCACCTACAACTGTATTTTCTTTTTGCTACAAAATCAAATATCAAAACAACTAAAAACAAAATAGGATTTCTTTTCAATTCTCCTATACAAATTCAAACAAAATAGGAAAGCAAGATGTGTCTTTTTTGTATTGCTTGTAAATTACAACTATAAAATTAAACAATAAATGAGAGACAAACTTCCAATGAAATTGTAGTATTTTGCTTCAAGGTGATGGAATAATGCTATTTTATTGTGTTTACACTTTGAAAAAAATGTCATTTTAAGTCATCCATTGCATTAGATAAAATTGATCGTCCTTACACATATTATTAAAAAAAAAATGCTTACATACAATGAATAGATAAGTCTTATATTGCTCAAAACCAAAGCCTGAAATCGTTGCCCCTTGCATGTTTTTTTTTTTGTCAACTTCATGTATTCATTGAAGCTTAGACCCGTCCAAGAACGGTTACTATACATTCATTCCTAATTGTACATGTGAGACAAATCAATTGTTATATTTCAATTGATTATTAGTCATACTATGTTGACTAATAATCACTTGAACATGTTAATATTTGTTTCACTTACAATTAGTAATGTGAGTATTTCAACCATTCTTGGATTGTCCAATGTGGACAGTTCAGGAAGTTGTATTTACATTGTTGTCATCGTTCACGCTTTATCAATTATCATTATATATTTCAAGCGCGTCTCTACTTGTATTCTCTGGGTGCATAGTGGGGTGTCATGACAATTTGTTAGTGATGGAAGACTAGCTAAATTTTCACTTCCCCCATATCGTGTACTTGGAGAGCCATAGAGAGATGCTGCAAAAATTTATAACGACTACGACGAAGGAATTTGAGCGATTAATCGCAATGTAAATGCAACATTCCTGAATGGGATAATACCCTTTAGAGTATGATGGTTGATTATAGGATTCACGATGCATGCATGATATACAGTATGAGAATATAATGAACACCATTTACTTGAACATATTATAGGGTAATTAATGAACATGGATAAGAATTGGATGAACGCTCGAGGTAGGTTTTTGCCAGAATACGTGAAAAGGGTACATGATTTCATAGAGTTCGCATGTCCTCGTGCAGACAGAGCCAGTAGAATAAGGTGTCCTTGTAAGAAATGTCAAAACATAACATTCAAACACATTGAGCTGGTCCATTCACATTTGTTAGACTTTGGAATGGAGAAAAGGTACACAAGATGGGTGTTCCACGGTGAAGATTACGCAGTTCAGAGCGATAATTTAAATGACGCTGAAGATGAGGGGGAATATATAGTAGGTGGTGATACACGTTCTGAAGGGTTAATCGAAATGTTAGGTGAATTGCAAAGGGGGATTGCAGTGGACACGGGTGATGTTAGTGTGTCACGTACTGGTGATGAAACTACTTCAACGGGTACCATACCTTGCGATCCTAGTATGTTGAATCGATTCGGTAAACCATTTTCTAATATCATGAGGGATGCATGGGTGCCCCTATATCCAAACTGTAAAAAGTTCTCATAATTAGAGTTTCTGATAAAGTTGCTTCATGCAAGGACAATGCATGGGTTATCTCAGAGCGCATTCAACATGCATTTAAGCCTCATTAAGGCAGCACTGCCGAAGGGTGAAACACTTCCAAAGTCTTTTTATGAGGCGAAGACATACATGCGTGAATTGGGTCTCGGTTACACTCTAATACATGCGTGTAGGTATGATTGTGCACTCCTTTATGGTGCACACGAAAATGAGAACGAGTGCCCAGAATGTGATGAACAGAGGTATAAAACTAATCAGAAGAAGGGTAAAACGATTCCCAAAAAAGTTTTGCGATATTGTCCATTAATCCCACGGCTACAACGATTGTATATGTGCAAAAAAAATGCTACAGATATAAGATGGCATCAAGAGAAACGTCTTCAAGATGGAAACACCCTTAGCCATCCAGCGGACTCCGAAGCATGGGCCGAATTTGATAAAATGCATCCGTGGTTTTCTAGTAATCCTCGTAACATCAAACTTGGCCTTGCTTCAGATGGGTTCAATCCTTTCGGTAACATGACCAACCCATATAGCATGTGGCCAGTTATGATGATGCTATACAATATGCCACCATGGTGATGTATGAAAGAACCTTTCATTTATATGTCTCTTCTTATTCCCGGACCGAGAGCACCTGGTAATGATATTGATATTTACCTGCGTCCGTTAATTGACGATTTGAAAGAATTATGGGAAAAAGGAGTGGAGACATTCGATGTGCAAATCGGGACAACATTTCGGATGCATACTGCAGTCTTGTGGACAATTAATGATTTCCCCGCATACAACAACCTGTCAGGTTGGAGCACAAAAGGTTACTTAGCATGCCCAGTATGTAATAAGGATGTTGGGTCCTTATCCTTGAAGCATGGCCGCAAGTTACGCTTTATGTGTCATCGCCGTTTTCTATGAACTGGACATCCTTGGAGGACTCGTGGCGTCAGAAGCTTCAATGGAAAACCTGAACGAAGGTCGCCGCCAAAGCGGCTAAGTGGGGAAGAGATATTAAACTAGCTAAGGTTGATTGGACATGTGAAATTTTGGAAACCACGGACCAGTAGAAAAATAAAATGCGCTGAGTGGGAGTTGAATTGGACAAAAAGAAGCATCTTCTTTGAGTTGCCATATTGGAAAGATCTTCTACTACGCCACAACTTGGATGTCATGCACATCGAAAAGAACATTTGTGAGAATATCATTGGTACATTGCTTGATATAAATGGGAAGACAAAGGACACCGCAAATGCTCACCGAGATATGGAAGACATGGGAATACGACCTGAGCTACACCTGTTTCGTGATGGGGACAAAATTCTGATGCCATTAGCTTGTTACACATTCTCGAAGGATAAGAAGAATAAATTCTTCGACTGGTTGAAATTAGTGAAGTTCCCTAATGGATATGCATCGAACATAGCTCGATGCATAAATACGAAGGAAGGGAAGATGCTAGGAATGAAAAGTCATGACTGTCACGTCCTTCTACAACGGGTTCTACCCGTTTTCCTTCATGGACACTTGACTGAAGATATTTGCTCGGTGCTGATTGAGCTGGGAATCTTTTTTCGGCAGTTGTGCTCAAAAAAATTGAGTGTAAATGTACTTGAACGGTTAGAGGATGACATCGTGATCATACTATGCAAGCTAGAGAAAATTTTTTCGCCAGCATTCTTCGATGTGATGGTCCACCTAACTGTCCATTTACCAAGGGAGACCATAATTGGAGGACCGGTTCAATATCGTTGAATGTATCCTATTGAGAGGTAAAGTATAAAGTCCGTGTACAATGGTCACGTGATTTCCCTATTTGAATTTTTTTTCTTCATTGTGTCTACAAGTCGATAATGCTACATAAAGTGCACAAGTTCTTGTCGACTTTGAAGGGGTACGTGCGCAATAAGGCACGGTCGGAAGGTTCAATCATTGAGGCGTACATTGACAGTGAATGTCTTGCATTTTGCTCAATGTATCTACATGATATTGACACAATGTTCACTCGTGATGAGCAAAATGGAGACGTTCATGCTATTAATGCCAAAGATGAAGAACCCAGGAGCTTTATATTTCGAGAAAATATTCGGCCTCTCAGTGCACAAGTTTATGATTTCATTGACATCGACGTCCTAGAAAAGGCTCATTTTTACGTCCTCAACAATTGTGATGAAACTGTTCCATATATCGAGTACGTTGTTCCAAACTCCTTACTTTGCATTGTATTTACATATGCATAATTATATACTTTCTTGACATTAACATGTACTACTGTTGCATATAGCGAACATAAAGCTGAACTCCTGGCCCAAAATGAACGGAATGTTGATGAAAGACAAAAGAAGGAGTTTATCAATTGGTTTGGGAGTCATGTAAGTAACAAAAACTGCTTCAGTTAGAAGCAATGTATGGTTTCACTATTTATGGTATTCTTCTAAACTCCTGTTTATTTTATAGATGAAAGTCATGTATAACAATAAGGAACCAACGACAAGTAAATATTTGTACGCGTTGGCATGTGGCCCTGATCAACGAGTTAACCGCTATAGCGGTTGCATTGTTAACGGGTTACGATTTCATACAAAATCCCTCGAACTACATAGAAGAACCCAAAATTGTGGGATTGCGGTGCTAGGCACAGAAGGAGATGAAGATATTGACTACTTTGGTGTGTTGGATGATATTATAGAGCTTAGCTATGGAGCAAACAAGTTCATCGACCTATTCAAGTGTACCTGGAGGGACATCGGCAATAAAAAGACTGGGATAAACATCAATGCCTACTTCACCAATGTCAATTTTAGCAAGACCTAGTATCAAAATGACCCTTTCGTGCTTGCGACGCAGGCAGAACAAGTGTTTTACCTTAAATACACCAAATTGAAGGGTGAATGGCATGTGGCCCAAAAGATTCCTCCCCAAAGTTTGTACGCAATTGCAGAAGTGACAGATAGTGAGAGTGCCAGTGAGACTGCATTCCAAGAAGATAAGCCATTTATCCACGCAGCAGCGCAATCTGAAATAGATGTTGTCGAAGAAGGCACTGATCCTATACCATTGCATAAGGATGGTGCTAGGGCAAAACACGTAGGAGCTCCTGACATTACAATTGAACCTTCTGTAGACGTTCACTTCATCGATGATGAGGAAACTGATGGGGAAGATGAAACAGGGATCGTGTAGTGAAGAGGAAGACACTTTAGAAAGTGAGGATGATATGAATATTGAGGACGTATAGGGGGTAAGCATGTTATTTTTGTCACTATGTATCTGACATGTGTAAATAACTTAAAAATACATGTCTGCTGCATCCATCTAATATTCGTACTTCATATATGTACTTGTCTATTTTTGTCACTATGTATCTGACATGTGTAAATAACTTAAAAATTCGTTCTTCTTATATTGACTTGTATAATTCTTTACAAATATGACACCAGGAGGTCGATGTTGGAGACTTCCTTTCAGGCCCCCTACTACATCGCATGAGGATGATCCGACATCCTCGAGACCGGCGGAGCACGTCGGTACTGATACGGCAGCACCATTGTCTGAGCCATCGGCACCTCGGCTAGACATGGATACCACTTATACGACTGACACGTAAGGTGAGTTGCCGACCGTCATGAGCAGTGTTGGTATGGATACGATTAATTTATTTACATGTCAACTGTTGATGATAGTTATTCACGTGGGATCTCTTATAATGTTGTTTTTAAATTAACTCTACTTTCAGCATCTACATCCACGGTCAGGTCAGGTCGTGGTGCAGCAAAGAACATGTCGCTGAAGAAGCACATGGATAGTACTAAATAGCGGATTCGGATCGACATTCCTCCAGGATACACCACCCCGCTAAACTATTGGTGCACCGCGTGGACGAGGGAGCTCGACATTATATGCCGACAGTATGCTCCAATCACCGCATTCAACTAGCCCTAGGTGACTCATGAGCAGCGCATGGTCCTTTACATGCACATTTTGGTAAGTTCCCTAACCCTATATAACTGTTTTTAATTTAAATGTTTTTTTACTTTTAATATACTAGCCAATTAACAACTGTCTAACATTGTAATTGTATTACCTATATATAAATGAGGAGTTTGATATAGACATCCTCGAGGATAACCATGTGAGGAGGACGGTCGACGTCCAATTGTGTAATAAATTTAAGAGCTATCACTCAAAAATGCGCTCCCATTTTTGAGCGATGGGAGATGAAGCAGAAGCGCGGCCATATGATAAGATATCCCAAGAAGATTGGGATGTGGTCTGTCACCATTTCCGCGACCCGCGCTATCAGGTGATGTGTTTGTATTCTAATCACTAATTTTTAAAAATGATGTCCCTAATATGTCAGCATGACATCTTCCTTGCAAGCCATATGTGAAACAAATGCTGCGAACTGCAATAAACTCCCTACGACGCATTGCAGTGGATCGAGGCTATTTATAAATCATCGCCAGGTAATTACTATATATAAAATTATCTGACCATTACATGACATAATAGTAACGATGACTTATATGATAATGTAGCATGATCCCAAGACTGGCACAGAGGAGCCATTGCCGGATCTGTATCAGAGAACACACCAACGGCGATCGGGGGAGTGGTGCGAGGGTGCGCAGGATCGACATATAAGTGAAGTGAAAGATTTAGTTTATTACTTTATTCAAAACATCAAATTTGTAGTCTTACTTATTCTTTTTTATCATTTTCATGATTGAAATTAGGCACAGATGGTCGAGCTGAGGGATGCACCTGTTTCAGAGGGGAGTCCGCACATGACAGATTTCAAGATCACTTCCCAGTTGCTTGGGGTATGAGCAGGGGGCTAGGTGAAAGGTCTTGGAAGTAGATACATCGCCCCAATAGCATCATCATCCATGGGTGCGGCAGCTCGTGCAAAGATGGAATGACAGCGTCGAGAGGCTGAGTCTGATCAGCAGGAGATGGCTCGACAGATGCAGAGGATTGCTATGGAGAACGCGGAACTGAGATTGGACCTCTCCACCGTTCGAGCCCAGATGCAAGCCATGGTGGATAGGTAGGCGCGGTTAGAGAAAAGGATGCGCCGATTTGGACAAGATGATGCGGGTGGCTCCTCTGATTGATTATAAGGTATTATGATCACAAATTGAGTTTCATGTTAAATCATGCTAGTCTAAAATGCCTCCTGTATGGCAGATGCAGTTGATGTGTATTGCATGCTGGTAGTTGATATAGGTTCTCGTGTGCCTTCAACTTCTTATAAATGCTCTATTTGAACTTATCAACTCATTATATGCTATGCTCATTTGGCAGCCACTTAGGTGGGACAATTCATGAAGTTTAAAGATGCTTAAGTTTCAATTTGTTGGACGAGGAGAAGATAAGGCAGTGTAATCAATGGGGAAGGAGAGAATGAAGTGGAATTGGACTTCTGGGTAAATGGGTATGTCCGAAATTGTGACATGTTTGAACTCAGCTTATGTAAAAACGTTTGTTTTTGTCAACTCATGATATGCTATGGTCTTTTGGCAGCCACTCAGGTGGGACAATTCATGAAGTTTGAAGAAGCATCTGAAACATCTTCGAGACATGGTGGGATGAGAACTGCAGGGGCAGTTCCTGTCCCTCAGTTGCCAAAATTACAAGAAAATGTGTGCAACTTCATGTTCTTCTGTTGAATAGTTTGGACAAACTTCTTCTTTTTTGGGGGGGTGGGGGGTTAAAATGACTGAGCACAGCATGCATGGCTTCTGTATAGTTTCTAGATTTTGTTCCGTGTGTTGGAAAACTTGAATCTTTAGAAGTGATAGTCAAGGTAGTAGTGGTGATAAGCAGTCAAATCTTAATTATGTTCAGTTTTTCCAAAACAACTGACTGTAACTAATATTTTACTATTTATCACCACTACTACCTCGACTATTACTTCTAAAGATTCAAGTTGTCCAACACACAGAACAAAATCCAGAAACTATACAGAAGTCATGCAGGTTGTGCTCAGTCATTTTAACCCCCCACCCCCCAAAAAAGAAGAAGTTTGTTCAAGCCATTCAACGGAAGAACATAAAGTTGCACACATTTTCTTATAATTTTGGCAACTAAGGGATAAGAACTGCCCCTGCAGTTCTCATCCCACCATGTCTCGAAGATGTTTCGGATGCTTCTTCAAACTTCATGAATTGTCCCACTTTAGTGGCTACCAAATGACCATAGCATGTCATGAATGGACAAAAACAAACGTTTTTACATAAGCTGAGTTTAAACATGTCACATTTTTATAGATACCCATTAACCCACAAGTCCAATTCCACTTCATTCTCTCCTTTCCCATTGATTACACTGCCTTATCTTCTCCTCATCCAACAAATGGAAACTTAAACATCTTCTATGCTATTTATATTCTGAATTTAAGATATGGTTACATGTATTACTGTCGTGAATATGCTACATGATTGCATGCTAGTCTAGAATGCCTCCTGCATGACGGATGCAGTTGATGTGTATTGCATGCTGGTAGTGGATATAGGTTCTCATGTGCCTTCAACTTCTTATAAATGCTCTATTTGAACCTATCAGGTGCAGTTTGAACCTATCAGGTGCAGGTTTCATAGGAAAACGTCAAATTTACAGACGGCATGCTACCGAAATTGCGTCAAAATTTTACCAAACAAAAAGAAAAGATAGGCTTAGTCGTTTAATGTTAAAATATTTTTGAAAGGATGAGTGAATCTTAGGAATCATAATAAATAAGGCAATGTAGATTTAGTTAATTTAGAACGGACATTCATTTATATGTTTTTGGTCCGATAAGCTTAAGGTGTACATTGCCGTGCCGAAATCATTGAAAATGTTATATACACTTGGCTGAGGATTTAAAATTTTGAAAAAGTGGTACGTTGAATATATACATAACTCAAAGGGAGCATCAATTTCATAATTATTTAAATTAAATGCTCTCATTATCTCATAACGTTCATGTCCAAATGTCTGGATGAATAACAATACTACAATGAACCAAATACTATCCACTGTTCTCTGCTATTTATATTCTGAATTTAAGATATGGTTACAAGTATTACTGTCGTGAATATGCTACATGATTGCATGCTTGTCTAGAATGCCTCCTGCATGGCGGATGCAGTTGATGTGTATTGCATACTAGTAGTGGATATAGGTTCTCATGTACCTTCAACTTCTTATAAATGCTCTATTTGAACCTATCAGGTGCAGGTTTTATGGGAAAACGTCCAATTTACAGACGGCATGCTGCTGAAATTGCGTTAAAATTTTACCAAACAAAAAGAAAAGATAGACTTAATCGTTTAATGTTAAAATATTTTTGAAAGGATGAGTGAAACTTAGGAATTATAATAAATAAGGCAATGTAGACTTAGTTAATTTAGAACGGACATTCATTAGAGATTCCAATCCATATGGGTGGTTCACAAAGGCATTAGATAAACAGCGGAATGTCCAATTCCTCCACGTAACACCTGACCCCTTCCTCAAAGGCACTCTATCCAAGAACTCCCAACTAGCTAAATCACACGCCTTCTCAAAATCAAAAAATCTAATTTGAACACAATGCCCTTTTTTCTCTGTACGACGAACATCCTACCACTTAAATGTCTACTAAAAATAACATACACAATCTGCCTCTCTCCCACAAAAAATACTTTGTGCAAAAGAAATAGTATTACTAAGGAGGAGGTTAGACTTCACGTTCAGAGTCCAATACTCCAAACTTTAAGGTAATATAAACAATATAGGAATAATTGGGATTTGGATGAGATTTGGAAACAATATAGGAATAATTGGGGGTTGTATCATAAAACTTGAAAGTAATATGAACTTTGCAATTTTATAAAGTATATTTATTTTTTACATTGGATTTATAATTATGTAGATTTTTCCTTAGATTTTTCCGTCATTGAGAAGGGTTTGTTAATTAACTTTTAGGTCTACTTTTGATAACTTCTATTTTTTATAGTGGGCATATCATTTGCAGTGTGTATACAATGAATGGAGGGGCTTTATCTAGTTTATTTGGAGTTTCTTTTCAAAATTGATTTGAAATGCGATAAGCCTGCCCATGTAGACAAAATGAATTTTAGCCTTTCATCTGATAGTTTGTCGCTTATAGTTAAGGTATGATTTAAATATTAATTTTATTTCTCTTGAATCTTGATGCCCTTCTTGCAGTCATTGCATCCACACGCCAAGATTCAAGAGAAATAAAATTAATATTTAAATCATACCTTAACTATAAGCGACAACCTATCAGATGAAAGGCTAAAATTCATTTTGTCTACATGGGCAGGCTTATCGCATTTCAAATCAATTGTGAAAAGAAACTCCGGGTAAACTAGATAAAGAATCATTGATGCAACCACCACCATCCACGACCTCGTTGTCCTTCTCTGTCATCCATAACCTCATTGCAGTTAGAGATGGGTATATATCTAACTTCAGTTTAATACATGATTTAACTTCTGGACTGCATGCTTGGATTGACATATCTTGTGAATTGCATGCTGGTAGTGGACATTAGGACTGCATGCTTGATTGGAACACCACACATACCCTGGCTGATGCAATGATGTGTATTGCCTGCTGGTAGATACTTTTAAGTTGTTGCATGTACGTCTTAATCTAAATGACATTTGTATGATGCAAAAATATTGTGAATTGCATGCTTTTGTGACTTGCAGGTTTGGGAAATATTCTATTTATAAACGGCATGCTGCCAAAAATTTGTTGAAAATTTTAGGGAAAGGAAAGAAATATTCATAAGACCAATTTTGGAGTATATGATATAATTTTTCGTTGATTTCTTGCTTGCTTGGTGGTTATGCCAATTTTGGTTGGAGTCTGTTATTTATGTTTCAAGGTTTAAGTTTAATTTATGTACAACCAAAAATTAATTGTTAATTTCCAAAAAAGGAGATTAAAAGTAATATAGGGTCCATCAGAATGGATGGAACACTAGAGGAAGTGGCATTGTTTTCCATACAAGTCTGTAGAAATTTATTTCTCATTTTGCTTGTTGGTTCCTTCCTCCCATTCATTTTAGAGTAGCTAATGGCAATAGGATTTGATTTTGGGAGGATGCTTGGCCTAGTTACAGTCGTTGGAGTAGATGATACTTCATCTTCTTAAAATTTCCACTCTTCACAATGCACATATCATCTCTTTCTTTCCTTTGGAGAGGAGCTCTTTTTCTTGGGATTTTCATTTTATAGTGAATCTCATACCAACTGTGTCTACTCTATGAAATATTGTTTATGGGGATAATCCACTATATTATGATATATGTGTTTTATGGGATGCATGAACACGTTACATTATTTAATGCTTATTATATGAAGCTCTTGTGCACTCACAAAATTAATTACTAGTTGGATTATTATGAACTGTTTATCATAAACACCTAGGTTTGGAGTATCTCTATGGAAAATGTCATTTTTACAGGAGAAATACTGCCAAAATTTTTCATAAAAGCGTATACTAATTTTTTTAACTTTCTTAATTAATTTGTAGGGTTTGCAACTGTGACAATGTCAGCACGATGTCATGCACTACAGATGCAGCTAAAAACTTTCTTTGTTATCTGAACAGATTAAATGTATTTGAATTTGAAATTATATAATGTATTTGTATTTAAATTTGAATTTGTATAACATATTTGTAATTTAATTTGAATTAGAAGTTTTAATAATTTATGAATTTTATTGCAATTATGAATGTATAAGAAAATGTAATTTAATTACAGATTTTGACAAAAATTAATAATTGGAAACAATATTAATTTCACTAATAATTATCCAATTTAAGTATTAGTGACGGTTTCAAAATCGTCACTAATACCATTTTTAAAAAGTTTTAGTGAAGTCAAACCGTCACTAATAATAGCTCTACAGAGCAATAGTAACGATTCTAAAACCGTCACTAATACTAGAGCATTATTGAAGTCTTAAAAATCGTCACTGATAATAGAGTAATAGTGACGGTTTTAAAATCGTCACTAATAATAGAGCAATAGTGATGGTTCTAAAACCGTCACTAATTATAGACCATTAGTGATGGTTTCATAACCATCACTAATAATGGAACAATAGTGACAATTTTGAAACCGTCACTAATATTATGGCTTTAGTGACGATTCTTGGTCAATCCGGTATAGAAACTATAGTGACGGGCTTAAATTTTTAGTGATGGTTTTAATCCGTCACTAATGCTTTATTATTAGTGACGGTTTGGAATATTCGTCACTAATAAGTATTAGTAACGGCTGGTATAGCGACTAATATAAATCCGTCACTAATAATCTTTTTTTTTTTTGTAGTGCATGGACTCCTTTGGTACTAACAAGTGGTATCAGAGCTAACGATTTGTAACTTTAAGCGAGCGACATCGTAAAAAGTCAAGACATGAAACTAATTTTCCTAACGTGCTAACTATTGGAGGATCAAGTGTGTGACTGTGGCTAATAAGGAAGAGAAAGTCATGGGGTAGCGTACTCCTGTAAAGGAAGAGAAACAAATGCCTGAAAACTGCAGTAGCAGCAACAGCAGCAAACATGTGGTTCAAGTGGAGTTAGATACTCAGGGCAGAAATGCAGGAGTTCTATCTTAGGTCAACAGTATCATAGCATAAATGGGCATGTGATGCACTCTCCTTTGTCTAACAAGCCAACAAGCCATAAATCTAGAATGCTTGGAATTCCAATGGTGAAACTTTGACTACCACGTAATTACAAGATTCAACTAAATAGTCGTAGGAGGTAATCAATTATTAGAGAAGAAAATGAATAGTCACAATAGAAGAAAAATAGTCATTAAACAAGATGAATGGACTTTACATTATAAAATTTGAGACATGGATGGAATTAACTTTGTATGAATTAAACTTGGAGGTTAGATTTGACATTTTAATTTTTCTCACCTAGGACTATCAAAATTTGGTCTTTGTGCTTTTAGAAGTACTATAATTTATTATTTTCTTTGAAGTATGTGAAATCCCAACAATCCCCCCATAGGCACCCTTAAAAATAAATTAACCCCCAACTTGGCCCTCCTACCCCTAACCCCTAGCCCCAAATTCCCCTCCCCCCCCCCCCCCCTCTCTCTCTCTTCCTTTTTAAATTGAGAAAAATATAATATTATTGTATATTATTTTTTATTCAAATTCATACAAAACTAGATTTAAGGTTCAAAATTTATATTCTCAAACACAAAATAAAATAAATTTAAATTCTGAATTTTTCTTCAAAAATGTCAAGATGTGAACCAAAGTATATTTTATAGGTATAACTTAATTAGAGGTTGCCTCTAGCATCTGCAATTTTGAGTAGGGCCCTCGTGCTATTATAACTTATAAACCAAAAGGCAATAACCAAGTACCGTAATGACCAACAAAAAATCAACTTAAAGCAGTTGTCCAAGTGGATTGCCGTTTAATTATTAGAAAAGAAAAAAAGAAATAGTGATTGCCCTCAAATCACTACTTAATTGATATAAGATAAAGTTGAAATTTAATATTTAAATGACTTGTCTAAATTATGGTTGTCCGATATTTTTGTGACCGTTAAAAAAACAAAAGAAAAAAAAAATAGTAGGCTAGTAAAATAGAGCCGAACTATGATAGTTCAATGTAGAAAATTATATTATTCTAAAATAAAAAAAAAAAAATTTAAAGCCTAATTGGTGGCCTCAAAAAGTAGTAAAAAAAATTCCATAGAAAAGGCTAAAATTTTATATCTAAGAGAAATATATAGCTTGTGCTTCAATTTGTTTGTTTACAAAAAATTACTAGACATTAGCATAATCATAGATGGACTCTATTAATTAAGGGAGACAACTTTATTGATGTAAATGAATTAGACCATTTCACTAGATTCATGTGACAGGTGATACTAATCATCATGAGTAAGGATTTGTAATACATGTATGACAATGGAGCAGCATGATACATGGTACTGCTAATTGATTTTGGGAGTCTGAGACTTTAGTTTATTTGGTTAAGTCAAGATTGCCATATGCTACATTGTGAACATGTGAAGATCTCAATGTTTTTATTTTTTTTTTCTTAAAAAAATAAAAATAAATAAATTTTTGACACAAAGAAACTTCCTTTATGATCAAACAATTCAACTGTTTCATTATATTCATGTGACAGGCATAGTAACACTAATCATAAAATGTAATAGTGTAAGTACAAGCAATGCATGTATATAAACTGTAAAGTGTAAAATGTGAAATGTGATGCATGTCTTGATTGTGTACTAATTTTTTAGACGAGTTTAATGTTTTAGTTTAGTCAGTTAACGTAATTAATTTTAGCTCTACAGAGCATGTAAAGGTCTTAGTTTTTTTCTTTAAAGAAAAATAATAATATTTTTATTTCTAGATCTTTGAGTTGAAACGGTTTTTATGTTTTAAAAATTAAACCATTTTTTGGGTTGGTGTGACGTGCATAATGATACTAATCATTGAGTATAATTGTGTGAGTACATGGAACGCTACAAGTGACTATAAAACATGAGGCTTGAAGCGTGATGCATGTAGTGCCCTCGAAGGTGAAATAATTAGTTTAGAGGGGGGTTTGAGGGTTTATTTTACTTAATTAAATCAATTATTTTTGGGTCTTTGTTATGTCACAGACATGGAAAGATCTCAATGATTTATTTACAAAAATAAATAGTAATAAATTTCTTTCTCGATTTTTGAGGTAAGTTTTAAGGTTGCCTCTCCGAGACCCCACTCAAAGTGGGAGCCTTATGCACTGGGTATGGCCTTTTTTTCATTGCATTGGCATTGCATTAATATTTGTTCTTTTTTTTTTTACAAGGGACATGTTTTTTCATATGTGTGTGCGCCTTGGACTAGAAACTAAGTGGATTCATCACACTTCGATTAGCATGATGCTTGTCAAGAGTGAGATCCACTTGTCATATGTCTCGTGTCTAAACAACAAGTGCATGAATTGTGTAGGTGAGAATTTGATTACTCTCACCTAAAATAGAGGCCCTAGATATCATCATCAAATCATGTAGGTGAGAATTTGAAATCCAAGTTGGGCTTGTGTTTTAACTTGAGGCCCACAGTGGACCCATGGTCTAATTAGAAGCCCGAGTTAGGCTTGAGTTTTAATTTAAGGCCAACGATGGACCTTTGCTCTAACTCAAGCCCATGTGGGCTGCCCCATTAAATGGATCCAAGTCCCAAGCCGACCTGACTAATCCAGCCCATTCTAGGGGCCGGCCCACTCAGCCAAACAATTGAATAGTAACTCACCCATCCCATTAGTTTTAGATACCATTAACATTGAATATTTCTTAATTCATAATAATTATATTTAAAAATTAATTTTTAATAGTACTTTATAGGAAAAAAAAATGTTATAAAAGTTTAATATTTTTTACTTTATTCTTACAAACAAAGTCATCCAAATATAACCATTTAAAAAGAAGATAAAAAATCTCAAAGTTAATTATTAAATTGGAAATTGCTTTTCATGAGTACACTGCTAGCTTCTCACTCCAATTATTTTCAAGCCAGAGCAAGCTCAGGCTAGAAACAGAAACATGAAAAAAATCCACACCTTCAACATTCGAGAAAAATGAAGCAAGCATTAATTAATTAATAGGCATCAGGATTAGCCAAGAGGTAGGCTTCGACGGCCTTGATCATTCCATGCAGCTGCTCTTTCCCGCTCTTAATTTTCTCTTCTGTGATCTCCACCTCCCCCTTGGTGTGGAATTTTCCGGTGCGCTTGCAGACGGAGCCGCCATCGCCGGCGGCCTCGTACTTGATCTCAAAAGATATGCACTCCAGCTTCTCCGTCAGGGCATCGCCTTCGATTATGCTGTAGCTGTACGCGAAGTTCTCCTTGTCAATTCCATCTGTTCTGTTCTTCACGAACTTGTATTGGCTCCCTGAAATTGAACCAAAAACAACAAGACTTTCAGCAACAATCGATCAATTGGGTGATACCTGAAAAAAAAAAAAAAAAAAAAAAACCCAAACCAATTCATCTAAAAAGTTCAGAAATTAATTTGGTCAAGTGAGATTTGAACTGGCCTTCGGCGAAGTTGATCTGCTTGACGGTGCCAGGGCCCCCGTCTCCATGGATGGTCTCGACGTTCTTGATGTGCTGGGGGAGGAGCTTGGGGATGAGGGTGTCGAAATCAAGGACAAGGGCCTTGAAGATTTTGGCCGGAGGAACAGCGGTGGTGATTTCCTCGTTAAAGGTGACGACACCCATCCTGCGTGTTTTTCAAGAAACTACTGAAGGGTGAAGAAGAAGAAGAAGAGGAATGCTGAGTTGTAGAGATGGGAGAAACAGAGGAGGGTATTTATAGAAATATAGTTGAGGGAAAGAGGAGGGATGGGGCAATGTGAACTCCGATAAAAGATGCGTGACGCGAATTGTATTATACAGAAATTTGAAGTTTCTGAGCAGTCAGACAAGGCGCCCGTGGGTTGTGGGGCAACTCAAAACCTGGTTGAGTCATAATAGAGTTCTAAATTTTTAAAATTTTAATTTTCAATATCAAATTGACTAGTGATACTTTTTTTTTTTTTTTTGTGGGTGGTTTCATTAAATTTTTATTGTAAGATATCAGGAGTAAAAGTTTATATATATATATATATATATATATATATATATTTGTGTTTGGTTGATACAATATAATACAGACTTATAATAACATAGACCCATATGACAGGACACTATTGACCTACATTACTTCTTGAAATACTCTATCAAGTATGCTCATATATCACTAAATATTTTTTATTTATGTATGAATTCGTATGCATTAAATGTGTATGTTTATTTATTATATTGAGAAAATTTGAATATAGTGATTAATTGATTGGTAATACTTGTTGTATGTGGAATGTAGATTATGATATTTAAAAATATTCAAAATATAAGTGAAAAATATTTAAATTAAGCTTTTAAAGAAAATAATAATTGAAATTTATTTGGAAATATAGCATTAAAGCTCATAACTTCAAGAAAATATTTTTAAAATCTTTTTTCTCTTTTTCATAGTCATCAAAATCAATTGAATCTAGATATATTTCATGAGTGATTGCTTATTTCTTGCTTGATTACGAATTGTTGGTTTTTTTTTTTATTGTTGCCTTTAAGATTGTTACATAAGTGGGGAGCATCACAATTCAAGCATGTTTAAGACATTATGCTTGCTTTGTGACCGCTTGTCTCGTTGGGAACTTATGATGGATTATCATTATGTATATGTTAGTGTACGGTTATTTTTGAAAAATAGTTGTCCTTAGGCTAAAAAAGAGAGTATGACTCCTCGGACACATTGATGTTTCCTAGTGTTAGAGTGAGATTTGAGTAGAAAGCTCTTTAGGAATAGATGAGTGTATATCAATCTGTAAAACTTACTAGTCATTATAAACGTATTTACCCTACTTGCCTTCCTTGCTAAACATACATTGTTAACGTATGTGTTGTTTAATGAATTACGTTGCTTCGATGTTTACCACTTATATATATGTCATTGCTTTTAGGAATTGCTTAATGTTTCCACTCATATTTTTTTAATGTAATAGTTTTTACCTAATGAGTTTGTTCTATAAAAGGCGTCTCATGTAATTGAAGTTCAAATCATTCTTATAAGTCCTAGATCTCCCCAGTACATATCCAATGTGGGACCATGATATGCTCTCTCATCCTATCTCTAAGAACTTCGTAAGAGTGGCTTACACTTCTATGTAGGATCCATCCACATAATAGAACCTCCAAAGTATCTCTAATACCAAATATAATGGTTTTGGCCCTAATATCGATGAAGCATTTTTTGCTTTGGCCCACTAACCTTACGAGTTTGTCTAATAAATGACATCTCACTTTTTTATTTTTTATTTTATGAAAACCCCAAATTTGTTGATAGTCCTCACTTATGGTGGAGGAAAATCGTAATTTTTTTTTTTTTTTAATAAAAGAGGGTGGTACCTCCTTTCTTTATTAAAAAATCTCTCACTTATGGCGGAGGAATACCGTAGTTCTAGTAAAGTAACTTACAAACAGATAAAAATGAAACGTAACAAAAACGAAAATAAGACAAAATGACACATTAGACTCTTAAATTAGGAAGACCAATTTTGTCAAGTCGTATCATGCATCTAACTAGACGAGGTAAAGAAGCAAACTCCAGATATCTCATAGTGACGCTTTCCTCTCCCTGATGCGCCAAGAAGTCCACAACCTTATTTCCTTTTCTGAATTGGTGAGCAACGGTAAAATTAATCAAGGAAAGAACCTCAAGAAGCTCTTCCCAAAAATCTCACAAATACCATACCATGCATCTCCGAGAATGAACCCAATCAACCATTACATTGAGTCACATTCAATCTCCACATTCATATAACCCATCTCTTTGCACGTCCGCACTCCTTCCGTCAGGCCCCTAAGTTTGGCTTTATTATTAGAGTCACAGCCAAAGAAGGAAGAATAAGAATCCAAGAAAGCCTTGTTGCAATCTCGAATCACACCACCCCCTTCACATGTCCCTCACTACAAAAAATCAGGGTATTAGTGAAGGATCAAATCTGTCACTAATACTTATAAATTCGTCACTAATAAATTTGTCACTAATAGTATTAATGACGAATTTATAAGTATTAGTGACGGTTTAAAATTAGTTGTTATATCTATAGTTGTTGACCTTATAGGTCAAACTTGGTTTTAATAATGACAAATATTCAGGTATTTGATGGCTTTCAAGTGTGTATGCAGGTTCGTTTTAGCATATCAAGTAATGACACATGAAAGCAAAGCATGAAGACCCTGAAGATTCTCTTTCATTTTGTAAATTCAATTAATGTAATATGGGTCTATAATAGTAACTAGGTATATGGTCTGTAATAATCTCTGCATGTCATGCATACAGGTTTTTGTAAGCTCAACATGATTATAGATTGACCTTAGGATACCGCATGTTTCGGTTGACCGATGCCGAATTTTTTCGGTGTCTTCAAAAAGACCTAAAAATGACCATAGGACACTCACTCGTGCATATATATATGAATGATCATTTGAATAGGGTGGTTGCATACTTAAACAGGATCGAAAGGCACTAAATAGACACATTCGGTCGACCGTACTCTCTAGTACAATATAGATCATTCAAGAGGCAAACCTCATCTACATTCCGAGTTGAATTAACGACTATTCGAGAAACAATCATCCAACCAAAAAAAAAAAAAAGGAATCTGCGCAAAATTTTGATTCTCTCTAACGGCAAAAGACAAATTGATGATATGAATAACAGGCGTTGCTCTTTTTTGAAAATCACAGACTATGCTTAGTGAGGTTTGAGTTTTCAGTAAAAGCCTATATAGAATTTTTTATTTATTTATTTATTAAAAGGGATTGTAATGAACTTGCTCATTATATAATAAATTAAAATTGCTTTATTTGCTCCTACAACTTCAAGCTTACTCTAGGCAATTTCTATTTCTTCAATTTAAAAATAAAAAAAAAAATACAGAGAAAAAAACTATGGAACAACCCGTGACAGTATTTTGTGCATACAACCCGTGACAGTATTTTGTGCATGGTAAGATACATTGGTGCAGAAATCAAAATAGAAGCTTCTTATCTTGTTTGCTAATAATAATAATAATAATAGTGAATGAATTTCTTTGTCATCCTGCAAAGAGTCCGTGAAACAACCAATGAATACAAAATCAAACACTGGGTTTTGATTTGGAGGGAGCGACCATGAAGGCGCCATCTGCTATAAGCACCATCCTCTGCCCTCTGTTTTTCCACAAACTCAATCAACACCTGCAAATTCAACCAATCCTCTTCCCGATTCTTCTTCTTCTTCTTCTTCTTCCTCGATCGTTTTCTGAAGAACAAAACACGCCTTGGGCGTTGTCACCATTAACGACGAGTTCACACGCCGTCCATCCCGCCAAAATATTCAAGGTCTTCGTTCTCGACTTCGACACCCTCATCCCCGAGTTCCTCCCCTACCTCATCAAGAATGTAGAAACCCTCCAAGGCGACGGAGGCCCTGGCTCCATCAAGCAGATCAATTTCACTGAACGCCAGTTCAAATCTCATTTATTCCCAGTTTTTAGCATAATCGTTTTCTGGGTTCTTCAAATCCAACCCAATCGGATCAATCCCAGCACAAATTTTTTTTTTCTCCTCACTTCGTTTTTGGCTAAATTTGGAGCCTTTATTAAGATTTACAACCCAGCAGCACACAAAGAGACATTCTCCCAAATAGTTGGTGTGCAAGAATCTGCACCACTGTAATTTGTTATTATCTTTTACTCTTTTATTCCCTTTTCTGTTTTACACATTCAACTGTATAAAATTCTTCTGTTTTGGATTACTCTCTTTTACTGTATATAAAGCACATCAATGAAAATAGTAGTACGTGAGAAGCATTCCATAATTCTTTGTCTTTCTTTCAGCTGATTTCCGATTTCCATTCACCTAACATGGTATCAAAGTAGCAATCGTGTAACGCCCTGAATCCAAAACTTGGATCCGAAGTGTTATTTAAAATAAATCTCTAATACCGTATAATAAAATAACGGAAGATCTTCATAATAATTATCAGAGTAACTAAAATATCTTAATATAACATTAAATTCATCCCAGTATCTCAATAAAGTTTCCAACTCATCAAAGCCTAAATAAAATGTCAATAATATCTTTAAAATCAATTTAATACATCCTTAGGAATTTTAAGATAAACCACAAATAACAAATTTAATAATTAATCTCACTCACGCTTCCACTGCGCTATTCTAATTCTTGTCATACTCCATAGGGCTTTTGAAAAATATTTGATAATAATGAGATGAAACACTTTTCAGTAAAGATAAAATAAATATAATCATTTGTTAAACGACAACAACTGTTAAAATACTTATAAACTATATTCACATATGTAACATTATTTTAGAAACGAGAGTTTCCGAGGATTGGGGAGATTACATGCTCATGCATGTAACGCTTCTTTACTCTGACACCTTATACAACCTTACTCATTTAGTCTGGGTGTGGCAACAACTAATACCTATTAAGGCACTTGCCTTACTCAACAAGCTCTCGTGTGGAGAGTCTTACTCCGTCGTAATTTGTTTACGTATTTTAATTCACATACATGTACTCACATACATTCATCATCAATCATACCATAAAATCCGCATACACGTACTTTTCATAATAACACAACTTATCCAAAATTTATCATAATGTAATCAATTCAACTACACATACTCACACCCACCAAGGTTAATGCACAAGTACTTCAGTATTCATCATTCTCACTGCGTACCGAGCATATATCAATATGTGGTCCACACAGGGACCTTCACAGGTACAATATACACAATACCATTCATAGCACATCGACAAAAACTAACTCATCTTTCATCCTGTCAACGTTTTTGCCCCATTTATATAAATGACAATATAACAAACTCCTCTTAATTCTACCAATGTTATATCGCAATTTATATCATGGACAATATTACGAACTCCTCATTTGTCTGCCAACATTATATTGCGATATGGATGAAAGACATGAAATCACACAAATATATAAGTACTCACACCACAACAATTACAACCGGTTTATTAAAATAAAATATTAATCTCATTTCACACGATTTATGTATTTAACCATACTTTACTAAACTGCCTGTAAATAATAAATCATATTTTAATAATCTAATACCATTAATTTCATCCGTTTAATTTATTCAAAAAATTCGTTATAATCATCCAGAAATCAAATACTTTAACTCAATCGGTTCAACTTTAAAATAATTATTATTATAAAATCCCTAGACTCACAAACACCAATTTAATAATAATAATAATAATAATAATAATAATAATAATAATAATAATCCAAAATCTAATTTCCATATGTCAGAATATTCAGAAAAACGTGTATATAATTCTTATAATCTCATATTATAATTTAATCGGTTAATTTATAAAAATTTCTGACATAATTTATTCCTCTTATTTCACCCCAGGAGTGCCTACGACGCTCCTACGACAAATCCATTTCGGGTAAAATATTGGTGGTCGAATTTAGAACATAAGGGTATTTTCTGTTCTTTGATTGACGCACGTTTGGCCGAAAAAATAGAGAGAGAAAGAGATTGAGGAGAGAGAAAGAGAGAGGCGGGAGAGACGGTGAGAGAGGGCAAGAGATACAAAGGGGCATGAGAGAGAGGGTAAGCTGGGGGATGATTGAAATTGATTTCAATTAGAAGCTTGCTTCCTGAGAAAGTAATTATAAATATATATATATATATATATATATAAATTCATTACTTTATTGTATAATATTATATTATTTAATTAATAATTATTTGTTTATTTAATTTTAATTTAATTTAATTTTTAGTTTTTTTTACCCTTCCATACATATTATTTTTGGGGTTGTTATACTCTCTCCTCCTTACAAAAATTTCATTCTCGAAATTTACTAATTAATCATTTTACGTAACCCTAAAATTACTTCACTATCATCATATCACAAATTCAATATACTCCACAGATATGTATGTTGGGAATAAAGAACAAATTCCCGAAACCTGTGAGAAACAAAATAGAGAAAAAATAACGCCAAAGAAAAATCAATCACACGCACAAGACAATATTTACGTGGTTCGGCAATTTTGCTTACGTCCACGGAGTTGCAAGGATTTCAATATTATCAGGAAGAAAACACAGAGAGTGCGGCGATACAATGCTCTCCCTCTCGCTCTCTCGCAAGTACAACCACCCCGACCCTAATTACCCGAAAGCAATCCTTCGTTCCATGGACTAAGCCTTAGGATAGAAATCTCTAATTAAATAGGGGTCGGGTCGGCATCCAAATTAAAACACAACTAGGCTCCACAAAAGCCCAACAATGTATAAATATGTTACTTACCATTCAAATCCTCAATTAAAAACATCAAGCATTTAACTTGGCCACAACCATCAAATCATAATACCTAAATTACTAGGATTCTTCTTCAAATATTTTTCTCTACAAATCAACCAACCTAACATTCAAGTTCAAATTTCAAGTTTCAGTCTCTCTACTTGGAAACATTACCGTCAATGGATTTATTATGATTTTATAAAACTCGCTACTAATTCAAAAAATCACAGAAGACTATCAAAGGGTTTCTGCCTCCAGGCCACAAAACAAAACTCAAAATTCCTACCAGTATCCTAATATATCCGTTCCTATCCTCGTCACCATTCATACCTATACCCTAGTAATAATCCTCCTAAAGTCTACACAATCTATTTTTTAAGCTTTGATACCACCTTGTTATGCCCCGAACCTGAAATTGGGGTCTGAAGTGTTATTTAAAATAAATCTCTGATATTATATAATAAAACAGCGGAAGATCTCCATAACAATTACCAGAGTAACTAAAATATCTCAATATAACATTAAATCCATCCCAGTATCTCAATAAAGTTCCCAACCCATCAAAACCTAAATAAAATATCAATAATATATTTAATATCAATTTAATACATCCTTAAGAATTTCAAGATAAACCACAAATAAAAAATTTAATAATTAATCTAAACTACTATTTCTAACCTCACCCACACTTCCGTTGCGCTACTCTGATTCCTGTCATACTCCACAAGGCATCTGAAATATATTTGATTATAATGGGATGAGACACTTCTTAGTAAGAATGTAATAAATTATTATTAGTGTGTGATAGATGAGTTTTAGTGTATACAAAATATAATCATTTTTTAAATGACAACAATTGTAAAAACACTTATAGACTGTATTCATATATGCAACATTATTTTAAAAGTGAGAGTTCCCGATGATTGGGGAGATTACACGCCCATGCATGTAACGCCCCTTTGCTCTGATACCTTATGTAACCTTACCCATTTAGTTTGAGTGTGGCTACAACTGATACCTATCAGAGCACTCACCTTACTCATCAAGTCCTCAAGCGGAGAGTCTTACCTCACCGTAATTTGTTTATGCATTTTAATTCACATACATATACTCACACACATTCATCATCAATCATACCACAAAATCCGCGTACACGTACTTTTCATAGTAACACAGCATATCCAAAATCATAATGTAATCAATTCACCTACACATACTCATAGCCACCAAGGTAATGCACACGTACTTCAGTATTCATCATTCTCACTGCGTTCCGAGCAAATCTATATACGTGGTCAACACAGGGACTTTCACAGATACAATACACACAACACCATTCATAGCACATCGACAAAAATGAACTCCTCATCCATCCTGCCAACTTTTTTGCCGCATTTATATAAATGACTATATAACGAACTCCTCATAATCTTGTCAACGTTATATTGCAACTTATATCATGGACGATGTAACGAACTCCTCATTTGTCTGCCAACATTATATTGCGATATGCATGAATGGCATTAAACCACACAAACATATAAGTACTCACACCACAGTTGTAACGACTTGCTCAAATTCTATGTATATTTATATATTAAGTTAAACTACGTTGATAACTCCGGATGGAATAAAACATCAACCTAAGCAGCGAGAAGCTAAAGTCAAGTATCTACAACCATATACATATACAATACAATACCAGAGTGCTAAATACCCTCAAAAGATATACATACATAATGAACTAGGGCTACACAAAAATACCCCTCTTTCCTAAATACACTCACCCTACTGGCAGGGTAGCACTATAGCCCCTCTACCTAAGAGTTTGATCTGCTCGCCTAACTAGATCACCTGAAAAATATCAATTAAATTGGATGAGGCGACGCTCAGTAAGAAGAAACATGCTATTACTAGGGTGTAGCAAGTGAGTCATATACTTGGAAAATCTAATATAAACAAAAATACCATATATAACAAAACTGAGAAAACTTGTATATTTGTTATCATATAAAACAAGCTTACGTAACTTAACATAAACTGATTATTCAGAATATTCTATTCATAATATTGATAATACTTATAAGTATAACTGTCGTCTATAAATCTGATCATAATATATATAAATAATAACTGTGAAAATTCCCTGGATGGATAACTGAAGTCATGAATTAATCCCTCATGATAGCGTTGTACGGCCCAAAGGCGGGACCTAACCTGGCTGCCCTACCAGAGTAAGTCAACTTGAACTCCGACAGTCAGATCGGCCCCCTCAATCCATATCTGATGGGGAGCCTGTCCACAACATAGGCACGATCGACTTCTGAATATCACTTATTATCTGAATATGGGTTACATTACAAACTAAATATAAACTATGGTGCCATACTCTGCTGCTGAATATGGTCCATCAGGGTCTGATACTATATACATAACGGATATTTCTAAAAAAAAAATATTCTTTTTATCATGATTTTGTAACATTTGAAATAACCATAACATCATATAAATTGTAATAACTGAGTTTCTAAGATATCTGCTTAACAAAATAACTGAAATATTTGATTTACTGTATGAATTGAATGTTATGGTTTTGAAATAGGTATATCATAATATTCTGAAAATACTGCAAAATACAAGTTTCTGTGCGTATGCTGAAAATCATGATATTCTAAAAATTATGGAAGCCTTGTACTGAGCTAATACTAACTCATGCCACACAATTAAATATCAACGTTATCAAGCTCTGAACCTGCATAGATAATTTGAATAATAATTTTTCGAAAACATATAATTTATACTGATTCATTATAGGTTTGCCTAGCATAGCATATTTCCCTTACCTGATTCCTGCTAAAAATCTCTTATTGAGACAGGTCCTGCACCCGCAGGGTTCTCCACTCGACACACTGAAAACCAAATATCCCTTAACAAAATATCATTATTTCTACGTCTACTACATTCCCTACAACTGCTGGAAAGCCTAATTTTAACAAGAAGACCTTGCCCTGAATCTGAGATGAAACCCAACTTCGTCCCACTGACGATTCGCTCCGATAGACTTGGGGAGAACTTTCCCAAGAGCATCATGGTGGCCTCAGATCGTCGATCCGGCGAACGGCGGGGTCAAAATTGAAGAGAGAAGGAAGAGGAACCATAGAGAGAGAGAGAGAGAGAGAGAGAGAGAGAGAGAGAATTTCTGTCGCTTTCTGTGTAAAAATCCAAGATTGGTACAATTTATACACTAGCCTTCGCCAACGAGCCACGTCACCTCATCGATGAGGTCAAGAAGGAAACTCGTCGACGAACACTTCGCGTTCGTCGACAAAGTCTGCTGCCTCCTTCTATTTCTGTTTCCATCTCCCTCCCTCTTTATTATTTAAATACCATTATTCTTCGGGTTAGTAATCACAACTAGTTTACTAAACTGTCTATAAATAATAAATCATACTTTAATAATCCAATACCATTAATTTCATCCTTTTAATTTATTCAGAAAATCCGATATAATCATCTAGAAATCAAATACTTTAATTCAATCGGTTCAAATTTAAAATAATTATTATTATAAAATCTCTAGGCTCACAAACACCAATTTAATCAATTCATAATAATAATAATAATATTCCAAAATTCAATTTCCATATGCCAAAATATTCAGAAAAATGTGTATATAATTCCTGTAATCTCATATTACAATTTAATTGGTTAATTTATAAAAATTCCTGACATAATTTATTCCTCTTACCTCACCCCAGGAGTGGTGCCTATGACACTCCTACGACAAATCCACTCTGGTGGTCGAATTTGAAACCCAAGGGTATTTTCGTTCTTCGATCGGCGCATGTTTGACTAAGAAAATCGAGGAGGGAGAAAGAGGTTGAGGAGAGAAAGAGAGAGAGGAGAGAGAGACGGTGAGAGAGGGCAAGAGATACAGGGGGGCGTGAGAGAGAGGGTGAGCTCGGGGGTGGATTGAAATTGATTTCAATTACAATCTCAAGAAGCTGGTTTCCTGAGAAAGTAATTATATATATATAATATCATTACTTTATTATATAATATTATATTATTTAATTAATAATTAATATTAATTATTTATTTATTTATTTAATTTTAACTTTAATTTAATTTAATTTTTAACTTTCAATTTTAATTTTTAAATTTTTAAATTTTTTTACCTTTCCATACATATTATTTTTGGGTTGTTACACAACGAGTCTTGCCGATCCTCCTTCAATGGCAACTAGCTTATCTTCTTCCTCTTCCTTTCAATTTTCTGGTGCTACGTCTTTCTCCTTCATTGTCACCACGAAACTCTCCACAGATAATTATCTATTGTGGAATGCTCAGATTTCAGCTTACCTTCACAAACAGGATTTGTACTCCTTTGTCAATGGTACTATCTCACCTCTATCTAAATTTCTTCCAAATTCTTCTCAATATAACCCCAAACCGAACCCTGATTTTCACTCTTGGTGGTGTCTCGATCAACTGGTCCTCAACATTCTTTTCTCCTCTCTCTCAGACTCCATTTTAAGTCATGTTCTATCTTCCAAAACCTCTCATCAGTTATGAAGTGACATTTCATCCATGTTCTCCTCCCAAGCCCATGCCAAAGAATTCCAAATCCATTTCCAACTCACCAATCTATCCCGAGGTGATCAATCCATCTCTAATTATGTTGGCAAAGTCAGTATCCTCGCCAACTCCATTGCTGCAACAAGGAATCCTCTCTCTGATAAAGATCTGGTTACATACCTTTCGAATGGGCTTGGCTCAACCTACAAACACTTTATCACCTCCATCACCACTAGACCCACCCCTATTTCCTTCCACGAGCTTTATCAGCTTCTCCTCATCCATGAATCTTGACTTGCCCTTGAAAATTGACCCATCACCACTCCTCTCAAACCGTCAGCCCATTTCTATTCATTTGCAAGAGACTAGAGAGGTCGTGGCTTCAATCGGGGAGGACGCCAAGGTTGTGGCTGAGGTCGTTTCCCCTTTAATGGTCGCGGTGGAAGATCTCCATCTCCTTCCTATTCGTCTTAGCACTACAATGTGAATCGACCTATTTGTCAAGTCTACAACAAGGCCGGTTATATAGCTCTTCAGTGTCGACAATGCTTCAACCATGCATACCAATTTGAAGCGCCCAACAACTTCTCTGCTCACTACACTGCTCACACTCCTTTTTTTGAATCGGTTTGGCACCCTGATTCTGCAGCCACTCATCATATTAAAAATGACCTCTCTAACTTGAGCTTATCTTCTAAATCATATGCAGGTAGTGAAACCATACAGGTGGGTGATGGCAATAACCACTATGTCTCACGAAATAGTTGTACATATTATCTTTCATTTGTGGACTCTTTTACACGCTTCACTTGGATTTTTCCCATAAAATCAAAGTCTGATGTCTTCCAAATTTTCACCACCTTTTTAGCATTCATTGAAAGAATTTTTAACACCAAGCTCATCACATTACAAACAAATGGGGGAGGTGAGTTTCAACCTCTCACCACATTTTGCAAACAACTTGACATTACTCACTGATTCTCATGCCCTCATACTCACCAACAACATGGCCTCATAGAAAGAAATCATTGTCACATTGTAGAAACGGGCCTTACCCTCCTAGCCCACTCATCTCTCTCATTCTCATATTGGCCTGAAGCCTTTGAAACTGCGGTTTTCCTAATCAATCTCTTACCCACTCTAGTCTTAAAGAACAAATCTCCCTAATCCTTAATTTATCATCAAGAACCCGGCTACAAATTTCTTAAAGTTTTTGGGTGTGAATGTTGGCCCAATCTTCGACCATATTCCTCTCACAAGTTGAACTTCTGCTCCACATCATGTCTTTTCTTAGGCTACAGTCCAGCACACAAAGGCTACAAGACAAATCGCATGTATGTTTCCCATGATGTTATATTCAATGAATATTCATTCCCTCTCTCCAAACCCAAGCCCCAACCATTTCCTAATCCATCTCCTTCCTAGTCGCCCCCTACCCGTCTTTCCCACCTCTATCCTAGGTCCACATCCAAGCACCCATGTATCTCCATCTCCTATCATCCCCACCCCGACTCCATCTCCTTCCATCTCCAGCCTGATCCCCTCACCATCACTACCTCTTACCTTTGATCCTCCCCCCGAACTCCCTCCATCCCCTCCTTTGATTAATCCTAACCCTTGCCTTATCCCACCTTGTTCTTCTATTATCATTCGATCTCACACCCACTCATCTCGTCCATAGAGTTTTATTGATGGAACCATATTGTACCCTACTCGAAATTGTCTCACTATCTCTACAAGTGTACTATATGATCCTTCAAGTTTTTTAGAGGCTATTAAACACATAGAATGGAAGGAGGCCATGGAAAAAGAATATGACGCTCTCATTTGAAGTCAGACATGGACCTTGGTATCGTCCATACCTTACATGAATTCTTTAGGCTGCTGTTGGGTTTTTCACACTAAAACCCTAGCTGATGGTTCTTTTGAGAGACGGAAGGCACATCTTGTTGTCAAAGGATTTCATCAACAACCAAGTGTTGACTTCCATGACACATTCAACCCCGTAGTAAAACCCTCCACTATTCGGCTTATTCTATCTATTGTTGTCTCTTGTGGCTGGTATTTGCACCAAATTGACATTGAAAATGCATTCTTACATGGTGTTCTCACTAATGTTGTCTATATGCAGCAACCTCAAGGTTTTGTGGATCCCTCTCGGCCCTCCCACATCTGCAAGCTTAAGAGGGCTATCTATGGGCTTAAGCAAGCACCATGTGCGTGGTTTGCTCAGTTAAGTTCCTGGCTCCTTGATTATGGATTTATTGCTTCTAGAGCTGGTCCATCTCTGTTTATTCTCAATTGCAATGACCTTCATATGTACTTGCTCATATATGTGGATGATATAATCATTATAGCTTCCAAACAATCTGCCATCGCTGATCTCATTCATGATTTGGGTCTTTCCTTTACAGTAAAAGATCATAGTCCTCTATCATTCTTTTTTAGTATTGAAGTTGATTATACCGCTGATGGTCTTATCTTATCCCAAAGAAAATATATCAAGCATCTTCTCAACCATAGCAATATGCTTCATGCAAATCCAATTTCGTCACCCATGGTTGCCTCCCTAAAATTGTCCAAATTAGATACTCCAGATTTTGAGGATGTTATTCTATATCACAGTATTATGGGAGGCTTGCAATATCTCTTGATTACAAGACCAGACATTTCCTTCTCCATTAACAAAGTCTGTCAATTCATGTATTCCCCAAAAGCATCTCATTGGAGCGCGGTGAAGCACATACGTTGATATTTGAAAGCCACCATAAATGATGGGCTCCTTTTCACCTCCAATTCAAGTCTCATCTCCAAGCTTACTCGAATGCCGATTGGGGAGGTTGTCCAGATGACCGTCATTCCACATGGACCTTTTGCATCTATCTTGGCAAGCATCTCATTTCTTGGAGTTTCAAAAAGCAACAAACTGTTGCTAGATCTTCAACGGAAGCTGAGTACAAGTCAATAACTTCCTCGACAACAGAACTAATTTGGTTACAAATAGTATTAGGTGAACTTGGCATCATGCTTTCTCAAACTCCTACTTTATGGTGTGACAACCTAGGGGCGATGTACCTCTCACCTAATCTGGTCTTTTACTCAAGAACAAAACACATAGATATTGATTTTCATTTTATTCGAGATAGGGTGACTGCCCACTCACTTAAAGATTATTTCATTAGCTCCAAAGATCAAATTGTAGATATCTTACGAAACCATGCGATTGCTGACAAGTTTGTTCAAGTTGAGTTTCAATGTTGTAGATACATTGTTGGATTCGAAATGACGTACTAAAAAATACAACCCAGCTGCACACAAAGATGCATTTTGGTGCGCAGGAATCTGCACCATAATTTGTTATTATCTTCTATTTTCTCATTCCCTTTTCTGTTTTACACATTCAACTGTATATATGTACCAGCACATAAATGAGAATAGTGTGCGAGAAGCATTCCAGAATTCCTTGTCTTTCTTTCGGCTGATCTCTGATTTCCATTCAGCTAACAGCCTTGATTTGACGCAGGGAGCAAATACAAGTTCGTGAAGAACAGGGTAGACGGGATTGACGCAGAGAACTTCACGTACAGCTACAGCATCATCGGAGGTGACGCCCTGTCGGAGAAACTGGAGTCCATCTCCTTTGAGATCAAGTACGATCCCGCCGGCGACGGCAGCTCCTTCTGCAAGCGAACCGGAACATTCGTCACCAAAGGGGAGGTGGAGATCACAGAGGAGAAAGTCATGGGCGGGAAAGAGCAGCTGAAGGGAATGTTCAAGGCCGCGGGCGACGCGGCTCCTTCTGCAAGCGAACCGGAACATTCATCACCAAAGGGGAGGTGGAGATCACAGAGGAGAAAGCCAAGGGCGGGAAAGAGCAGCTGCAGGGAATGTTCTACTCTGTTTTCCGGCTTTTCATCATCAGCTCTCTCTCTCTCTCTCTCTCTCTCTCTCTCTCTCTCTCTCTCTCCTTGTATAATATTAAAATTCAGTCCTAAATCCTTTCTGAAAATTTAGTTGAGTGGTGGACTCGGTTTGAAATGGTCGTCTCTGTAATCTATTAAGAAATTAAATATTTTCCAACAATTAGTCAAAAGTCAAGTCACATCAAAAGATAAAATCAACAACCCTTATCCTAAAACCTTAGTAACGTGGATTTAAATTTAAATTTTATATTTATGTAAATTTAAATAAAATATAAAATATAATTATATTAATTTTTTATTCAAGATAAATTTAAATATGAGTCTTGATATTTATCCTTTCAAACAATACCTTATAACATTAGGTCAAGAAATAATAGAGGAGATCAGTATTGAATACTTCGAAGATCATTATGTGAGTGTTTAATAATAAATTTTAGAATAAAAGATATTAGCTTTCTTTGGCGTTTGATAAAAAGACACTCACCTTTTCTGAGATTTTAAAAACTTATAAAAGCCTTTCCGAAATTTTCAGAATTCCACAAACCTCTTCTAAAGTGAATGTCTTTTTGAAGTTTCTAGGAATGTGAGTGTCACTTAACAAAATTCCATGAGAGATCAATGTTTTTTGTCCTAAATTTTATAACTTTCATATTATTTAATAATTTATTTAACAATTATTTAAGTAATAGTCCAACATAGGGCATGTTGACTTCTTCAGTTCGATCCTCATTTTGATAATGACAAATCGCAACATCTCATTTGTGTGCTAAGTGTATGAACAAGTTTATCTTTCTAAAGGTACAAATGACCAATACAAAATGGAATCCATGAAGTACCTGAACGAGCACATATCTTGGTGCATTCCATGGATATCCGAAGAGTAAAGCTTGAAGACCTTATATTTTTCAGTTGTAATGTTTTTATATTTCAATTTTGCATGCATATCATCTGATTTGAATTGAAACTCTCATATGACCTTAGGCAATCTATATTTCATGAAAAATCATTTTTAAAATGTGTAAAAATTATTTCAAGTGTAAAAATCATTTTTGGAATGAAAACTCTAAAACAAGTTTTTCAAAAACCCCTTCCTGTTTCTTCCGTAGCATTGATGAGCACTTTTCTCGTTCAATCTGTTCTCGTCTTAAAAATTGTTCAACACAAAAGTTGTGGGATTTCCTCTTAACTTTCTTTTAATACCAAGAAAGTTCCATTTTGAGTTTTTTTTAGAAAAAATAATGCCCAAAATACTGAAAGGTGTCCACAGTAGAAAATTTCCCTTCATGTTTCTTTTATCTCATTGATGAGCGATTTTATCAATCAATCACTCCTTATCTTAAAAAGTGTTCAACATGCAAGTTGTGAGATTTTCTCTTAGATTTCTGTTGATACCAAAAATGTCTGATTTGGAGTTGTATAGAAAGAGTTATGTCCAAAACACTAAAGGGTGTCCGCACATAAAGCGCCTCAACGGCTGAAAAATGACTAGTTTTCAAAATAAATTATTATTTTAAAGCCCTAACAGTCATATAATGACTATATTTAGTATTTTCCTATATATACTAAGCCTAAAAACTTGGAGAATGAGAGAAATGAAATGACTTGCAGAATAGCCCTAAGATCTGGTTGTATAATAATCAGATCATACAATCCCTAGTTACATGATTAGGATTGTACCTGCGAGATATGTCTGGTTTGATCCCGAATCTGCAAGTATGAAAATGATCTATTGAAGATGACCAGGAATCTTCTACTGTATTCCTTGAACACACCTTGTTCCTGAGAAAGTGGGCTCATAAGCGGTTGTTAAGGTTTTCTTCTCCCACGAAAATGTCTATCTCTGTGAGAATTTTTTTTCATCTTTCCTAGCTGCTGAATGGAGCGCATGTATATAGGCTACAATAGGGACCTCTGGGCAAATATGACTTGGGCTTCCCACGTAATTAAGAATACCTAATTCGACCAGAATTTATCCTTAATTACGTTAATTATAATTCGTACCACTAATGAATTATAATTACACTCCTTGTCATATTTGAAATTAAATTTCGAGCTCCTATTATTAAATGCTTATTTATCTCCCCATGTAAATATTATAGATACCCGTCTATTAAATTAAATTATTGACAATTTAATTAATTGACATATTAATTCCGTGAAACCTTCCACTTAACTTATTTGATGTGCCGG